>NC_069502.1:1200396766-1200466766 GCF_027579735.1 Bombina bombina
GGAGCTGGCCCATTTTTAGTTCAGAACCTGGGTTATGCTTGCTTATTGGTTTGCTAAATGTAGCCACCAATAAGCAAGAGCTATCCAGGGTGCTGAACCTAAAATGGGCCTAAGCTTTATTCCTGCTTTTTTAAATAAAGAAAGCAAGAGAATAAAGAGAAATGTATAATAGGAGTAAATTAGAAAGTTACTTAAAATTGCTGTTCTATCTGAATCATGAAAGAAAATATTTGGGTTTCACGTAGGGCTTCTGCATTTTCATTCTTTTTGGGGGATAAAAGGTGATAGTATGATTGTGGGGAGAGAGGTGATTATTCTGTAGTAGTAAGGAAAGAGGTTTGGGCTTTTTTAATGAAAACTAACATCCAGTGACAAGTGTCTAGTGGTACAGGGACTTAAAGGGACACTAAACCCACATTTTTCTTTCATGATTCAGATAGCAGACAATTTTAAGCAACTTTCTAATTTACTCCTATTATCAATTTTTATCGTTCTTTTGATATCTTTATTTAAAAAAGCAGAAATGTAAGCAAAGTAGCCTGCCCATTTTTGGTCCAGCACCCTGGATAGTGCTTACTGATTGGTGGCTACATTTATCCATCAATCAACAAGCTCTACCCAGGTTCTGAACCAAAAATGGGCTGGCTCTTAAGCTTAAATTCTTGCTTTTCAAATAACGATAGCAAGAAAATGAAGACAAATTTATAATATGAATAAATTAGAAAGTTGCTTAAAATTGCATGCTCTGGGGCATCTGTATCGAGCTCCGAATGGAGCTTGATGCCCCGTATTTCTGGCGAGCCTGCAGGTTCGCCAGAAACAGCTGTTATGAAGCAGCGGTCACAAAGACCACTGCTCCATAACCTGTCCGCCGGAAATCAAGCCGATCGAGTACGATCGGGTTGATTGACACCCCCCTGCTGGCGGCCTATTGGCCGCGAGTCTGCATGGGGCGGCGTTGCACCAGCAGCTCTTGCAATACGCTCGCCGTATTCAGCGAGGTCTGTTGGACCTGATCCGCACTGTCGGATCAGGTCCGACAGACATTGATAACTAGAGGCCTCTATCTGAATCATGAAAGAAAAAATTTGCTTTTAGTATCCCTTTAATAAATGAATTATTAGATGGGGTTATGTGGGTGTCATGTGGGACTTAGCACATCCAGGAGCTGAGTAGCTACAGTTCTAAAATTTCTATATTAACCCTATATCAAATAAGTCCCTTTCTCCTAAACGGTTGTATGTCTGGCACCTGAGCATCTGGGATGGCGTCTTTATTTGTCAACCCCTAGATGACTTTTATATTTGTCAGTAATAACAGGTTGCACACAGCACTGTGTTAGCTGCCGATCTTCATGTAATGCCGTCTGATAGATATCTTGTGTAACATCAAACAGCACATGTGGATACACTGGTTAAACGACACTTCATTTAAAATGGAGTGGGTAAACTTTATCTTCAGCATATGAAATAACAGAATTATATACGTAATAATAAGGATACTTTATTAGAGGGATATGAAACTCATGAATCAGAGAATACCGTTTAAAACAACTTTCTAATTTACTTCTATTATCAAATTTTCTTTCTTCTCTTAATATGTTTTGTTGAAAAGCAGAGACATAAGGGGCGTGCCCATGCCAGGAGCACAATATGGCAGCAGTTTTACAATAATGTTATCTATTTGCACTAGATCACAGCACCTATTTCCTGCCATGTAGTGCTCCAGGTGCCTACCTAGGTATCTCTTCAACACAGAATATCATGGGAAAGGAACAAAGCAAATTTGATAATAGAAGTAAATTGGAAACTTTTTTTTAAAAATGTTATGTTCTCTCTGATTCACAAAACAAAATGTGTTTCATATCGCAAGTTACCAGCACTCTAGTTTGTTGTTGTTGTTATTTTACATGTTTAATTCCTTTCTCTGTATTTTTCTCCAGTCCCTGAAGAGAACATTGCTACTATGAAATACGGTGCACAAGTGGTTAAGGGCGAGTTAAAATCAGCCCTGTTAGATGGTGACACTCAAAATTATGACCTAGATCACGGCTTTTCCCGGCACCCAATTGAAGATGATTGCCGTTCTGGACTTCAAGTGAAGCTGGGCCAGCCCTCCATAATCAATCACATTCGCCTGCTTCTGTGGGACCGAGACAGTCGGTAAGTGAGATATGCACCTCTGTCCCATCTCTGTTATGTGCACTAAAGAGCACATGTAGCATTCAGATCGTGCAGATTGTCTTATCAGATGGGTTAACAGTGGCTTATAAGTTGTGCCACATTAAGCACCAGACTTTTAGATCCAAACTCCTTCTCTAACTGGTCAGATAGTTGCATCTTGAGATGTCGCATTATCCCTATTCTCATTTCTCTATCATGGCTGGCAGACCTCTAAAGCCATCTGATAATGCTATATGGCCAAGGCAGGAACGCTTGCAGTGAGGTGCACAGAGTAAGGGAGAGACCTCTGGAACAGAATGTTCTATTGGGTGATCCATGGTTTGTGTAGAATCACTGGTGGATGCTTTGAAGAATTTTCAAGTTAAAGGGACATACATTTTTTTGTCTTTTTTTGATTCAACAAAGCAACATTTTACAGTTTACATCTTTTATCAAATTTGCTTTATTTTCTTGGAATCCTTTGTTGATGGAGCAACAGTGTTATTGTTGGGTGCTAGCAGAATACATCTAATGTATATGCAGCCACCAATCAGCAGCTAGCTATCAGTAGTGCATTGTTACTGAGTCTATCTAGGTATGCTTTTCAACAAAGGATACCAAGAGAAGGAAACATTTTATAATAGAAATATATATTAGAAAGCTGTATAAAATAACATGTTATTTTTGAATCATAAAAGTTTAACTTTGACTTTACTGTTGGGTATTGGTTGTTAAAGGGGCATGAAACCCAATTTTTTTTCTTTTATGATTCAGATAAAGAATTACATTTAAAAAAAAAAAAAAGTTTCCAGCTTACTTCTTTTATCAAATTATATAAATCACAATATGATACCAGATATTTTGTGAGAGAGAGGTGCACCAATAGTAAACCCCCCCAAACTACAAAAATGATCACAAAATAATCAAAAATGGTTGAAAGTGCATATGGTCAAATGCTCAGATATACAATCAAAGCACATATACAGGACAAGACAAATAAAGGAATCAATAAAAGTCCAAACTTTGAGTAGAAACTCCTCATATAATCCAAATGGTGGCAGGACGATATGTGGCGGCAGGCTGCTCTCTTATGGTAAGAAGGTAACTGAAGGCAAGGTGTCCTATAAGACTAGGTAAAGAGGCGCCTTATGGTGTAGTATCTCAAGGAACAATGCGAAGGTGAATGATAGCATCAACAGGGTACTCACAAGTAACTTTGCTCATCCACTTCAATAATGCGCAGACCGAGGCTTCAGAGCCGCTCGACTGACTCAAACACTCCAGCAAGACGGCGGGGCCGTGGGGAGGCTCATCTCTTGTGACGTAACGGCTTCTGGACCAGGAAGGGACACAGCAAATCAAGTTGTAGTACCTACGATAGGTCTGCATTGTGTAGGATTCCCAGCAAATCTGCAAGTGACAGCAAGGAAGAGCAAGGTACAATACAATAAAAAGGATTTATTTAAAAGACAAGTTTAAAACATAGTGTTGCACAGCAATGCGTTTCTCGGCACAAGCTGCCGTTTCATCAGGCTGTATGTCACATTGGGTACCTTGCTCCATTAAAACCAACAATAAACCAATGAGAATGGCGACATATCACACAACCACATATTCACGGTACCCAATTGGGCAATCAGGGTGGCAAAAATAACCAGTACGATGATAGGGTACTCATGAATGGGTGTTCAATAGACCAAAAGCAAACAACATATATGAAAACGAACTAAACAAAGAACTTATATAAAAACAAACAGAAACATCAATCTAATATAAAATGATACCAACAAAATAGGATCATGAAGATGGAATGCAGGGATTTATATAATCTCATTTCATCTATTTTAGAGATAAAATAATGTGTTGTGAAAGTGTGAACGGGAGCGAAATTATTATTCCCCAAATAAAAATTATATCATAAGATGCTTCAATTCATCGTGATATGGTGATCGAAAAAGTGATCAATTAGAAAAAAGTAATAAATCAATAGTTACAAAATTCAGTGTGAATACATACTAGGAAAAAATTCATAGGTCTATCATCTGTAAATTGCATTATAGTTTGTGAAGATGATGAAAGAAAACAAAAAACAAACAAACTATAATGTAGTTATTGCAATGGATGTGCAACGTTACTTGTAAATACCCTGTTGTTGCTATCATTCACCTTCGCATTGTAACTTGAGATACTACACCATAAGGCGCCTCTTTTTACCTTCTCTTATAGGACACTTTGCCTTCTATTATCAAATTAGCTTCATTATCTTGCTATTCTTTGTTGAAGAGATATCTACATAGATAACATGCACATGTCTGCAGCACTATATGCTGTGACCCCAGTTTGTGCATTTAACATCTGGAACCTTTAATGTTAGTGATATACCGCAGAATAGTGCTTGTATAATGCACATTAATGCTTTCACGGGCACTTTGAAACTATGGATTTCAAAGGCCTTTGTGTATTCCCGGGTTTGAATTGTGGCGAGATTGGAATATTGGTTTAATTATCAATTGGCTTCCTCCAATTGTTGCGTGCCCCCTTTGGCGTCCAGCTTGTGGGACCCGCAACGATTGGAGGAAGCCGGATTCGCCATAGATCTGCTAACTACAGCAGGAGCTACAAGCCGAGGATCGCCGGTCTGCTTTCCAGAAAGATAAGGTAAGTGTTTTAAAAAAGAAGTTTCAATATAAAGTTTAATGAATGAAAGTGCCCCTGTATTTTTAGATACCGGGCACTTATTCATTAAACTTTACATTCACTTTAAACAACCCAGTGATGTGCTTTGTACAGTAAATGATAAAAAAAACACTCAGTGTTGTAGATTGTACGTTAAATGACACAAGTACCGGTGATGTACAGTGTAAATTAAAGGGAAAAATTAATTCTAGTTTACTTCTTCCATCAGATTTCTTTCTTTCTCTTTGTATCCTCTCTTGAATTAACGGTAGGTAGGCTCAGGAGCGTGTTTGAGTCAGGATCACTAAATATTAGTAGTTTTGTAAGAATTCTTTTAACAGTGATTTACATTGTTCAAACACTACTGCCATCTAGTGCTCAAAAGCATTTTTTTAAAAACTGCTGCCATATACTGCTCCAGAGATGTGCTCTTTTACCTACCTAGGTATTCTCTTCAACAAATAATGCCATGAGAACAAAGTATTTGTTAATGGAAGTAAATCTAATTAAAGGGACAGTATACACTCATTTTCATATAACTGCATGTAATAGACACTACTATAAAGAATAATATGCACAGATACTGATATAAAAATCCAGTATAAAACTGTTTAAAAACTTACTTGGAAGCTGTCACTTTGGCTCTGTTGAAAAGGTAGCTGGAAAGCCCACTGCAAGTGGCAAATAAGACACTCCCCCCCTCCCCCTTCTTTTGCATATGAAAAGACCCTTTACACAAACAGGAGCAAGCTGGAGTAGGTAGTCGAGCGTATTCACATAAAACTTTGGGGCTTGGTTAGGAGTCTGAAAATCAGAGCAATGTTATTTAAAAATAAGCAAAACTATACATTAATTTTAAAAAAAAACTTTATGGGCTATATAAATAGATTATCTACAAAACATTTATGCAAAGAAAAAATGAGTGTATAATGTCCCTTTAATGACAAACAATATTGTTCTCACCATAATACCATTAGCGTTATTTTAAAAAAACACAAATTCTTGAAAACCTTGATCATAAAGCACGACTAGTTATATCTCAGCTGGATCGCTGTCTGGTCCAAGCCAATAACACAGAATGTTTCAAGGCCACGCCCATTCCTCCTGTATGCAAGGGGCGTGGCCTCAGTACATATTATGGTATTGGTCTAGGGCTTTCTATAGTAGTAGATGATTTGTGTGTGTGAGCACTCATGGCTGTGTATAATTTATTGTATAATGGACATAAATAGTAAATATTATACTGGTATTTTGCTACTTATAAAAGGGCAGAGCCTCCTCGGACACCGACCCTAAATGGACAACTCACTTCTGATTGCTGAGATTTTGTTATAACACAGGTTGTGGCACAATTCTGCCATCATTTCATAGTATGACAATCCATATCCATAATGTGATCTGGTGAACAGATCCCAAATAGTGTGTCATTATATTCCTTAATGTGACTTGGCAGCTCTGTGTGTATGCTTGGAGTTTGGGAGTTGTGAAACTGTGTCACTCAGTCAATATCCAACATCACAATAAATGATAAACTCTTTGAATCTAACCCAGCGTGTTTCTCTTGTTTCCGGCTTGCAGGTCCTATTCGTACTACCTCGAGGTGTCAATGGATGAGCTGGACTGGATTCGGGTTATAGATCACTCTCAGTACCTGTGTAGGTCCTGGCAGAAGGTTTACTTCCCAGCCCGAGTCTGCAGGTAGGAAATAAATATTCTTTATTGCTTATCTTGCTAATTTGCTGAATGAGCTTTATATTCTAGGTATATTTCTTGTAATTTTCAGCTGTTTTACCGCCTTGTTATGTAATGACCTGATACAGGAACTAAGTCCTCAGCTTGGTAAATGACATATTTGTGAGGCTTTGTGCCTTGTAAGCACAATTAGCATCTAGGTTTGGTGCACAAGTATCATGTTATAAAATCAGCAGCTTCAAATTCACAGCTTAGTCCTATATCAATAATGTTCTGCTGTAATTCATAGCTAATACGTTATAACCTTATACTGCACAACCTATAAATATGTTTATTAACTGCGCATTGTGAGACTATGGAACCTATAGCAATAATGTTCTGCTGTAATTCATATCTAATACGTTATAACCTTATACTGCACAACCTATAAATATGTTTATTAAACCTGCGCATTGTGAGACTATGGAACCTATAGCAATAATGTTCTGCTGTAATTCATATCTAATACGTTATAACCTTATACTGCACAACCTATAAATATGTTTATTAAACCTGCGCATTGTGAGACTATGGAACCTATAGCAATAATGTTCTGCTGTAATTCATATCTAATACGTTATAACCTTATACTGCACAACCTATAAATATGTTTATTAAACCTGCGCATTGTGAGACTATGGAACCTACATCATTAATGTTCTGCTGTAATTCATATCTAATAAGTTATAACCTTATACTGCACAACCTATAAATATGTTTATTAACTGCGCATTGTGAGACTATGGAACCTACATCAATAATGTTCTGCTGTAATTCATATCTAATACGTTATAACCTTATACTGCACAACCTATAAATATGTTTATTAACTGCGCATTGTGAGACTATGGAACCTATATAAATAATGTTCTGCTGTAATTCATATCTAATACGTTATAACCTTATACTGCACAACCTATAAATATGTTTATTAAACCTGCGCATTGTGAGACTATGGAACCTATAGCAATAATGTTCTGCTGTAATTCATATCTAATACGTTATAACCTTATACTGCACAACCTATAAATATGTTTATTAACTGCGCATTGTGAGACTATGGAACCTACATCAATAATGTTCTGCTGTAATTCATATCTAATAAGTTATAACCTTATACTGCACAACCTATAAATATGTTTATTAAACCTGCGCATTGTGAGACTATGGAACCTATATCAATAATGTTCTGCTGTAATTCATATCTAATACGTTATAACCTTATACTGCACAACCTATAAATATGTTTATTAAACCTGCGCATTGTGAGACTATGGAACCTATAGCAATAATGTTCTGCTGTAATTCATATCTAATACGTTATAACCTTATACTGCACAACCTATAAATATGTTTATTAAACCTGCGCATTGTGAGACTATGGAACCTATAGCAATAATGTTCTGCTGTAATTCATATCTAATAAGTTATAACCTTATACTGCACAACCTATAAATATGTTTATTAAACCTGCGCATTGTGAGACTATGGAACCTATAGCAATAATGTTCTGCTGTAATTCATATCTAATACGTTATAACCTTATACTGCACAACCTATAAATATGTTTATTAACTGCGCATTGTGAGACTATGGAACCTATAGCAATAATGTTCTGCTGTAATTCATATCTAATACGTTATAACCTTATACTGCACAACCTATAAATATGTTTATTAACTGCGCATTGTGAGACTATGGAACCTACATCAATAATGTTCTGCTGTAATTCATATCTAATACGTTATAACCTTATACTGCACAACCTATAAATATGTTTATTAAACCTGCGCATTGTGAGACTATGGAACCTACATCAATAATGTTCTGCTGTAATTCATATCTAATACGTTATAACCTTATACTGCACAACCTATAAATATGTTTATTAAACCTGCGCATTGTGAGACTATGGAACCTATATCAATAATGTTCTGCTGTAATTCATATCTAATACGTTATAACCTTATACTGCACAACCTATAAATATGTTTATTAACTGCGCATTGTGAGACTATGGAACCTATAGCAATAATGTTCTGCTGTAATTCATATCTAATACGTTATAACCTTATACTGCACAACCTATAAATATGTTTATTAAACCTGCGCATTGTGAGACTATGGAACCTATAGCAATAATGTTCTGCTGTAATTCATATCTAATACGTTATAACCTTATACTGCACAACCTATAAATATGTTTATTAACTGCGCATTGTGAGACTATGGAACCTACATCAATAATGTTCTGCTGTAATTCATATCTAATACGTTATAACCTTATACTGCACAACCTATAAATATGTTTATTAACTGCGCATTGTGAGACTATGGAACCTATAGCAATAATGTTCTGCTGTAATCATAGCTAATACGTTATAACCTTATACTGCACAACCTATAAATATGTTTATTAACTGCGCATTGTGAGACTATGGAACCTATATCAATAATGTTCTGCTGTAATTCATATCTAATACGTTATAACCTTATACTGCACAACCTATAAATATGTTTATTAAACCTGCGCATTGTGAGACTATGGAACCTACATCCATTAATGTTCTGCTGTAATTCATATCTAATAAGTTATAACCTTATATTGCACAACCTATAAATATGTTTATTAACTGCGCATTGTGAGACTATGGAACCTATATCAATAATGTTCTGCTGTAATTCATATCTAATAAGTTATAACCTTATACTGCACAACCTATAAATATGTTTATTAAACCTGCGCATTGTGAGACTATGGAACCTATAGCATTAATGTTCTGCTGTAATTCATATCTAATACGTTATAACCTTATATTGCACAACCTATAAATATGTTTATTAAACCTGCGCATTGTGAGACTATGGAACCTATAGCAATAATGTTCTGCTGTAATTCATATCTAATACGTTATAACCTTATACTGCACAACCTATAAATATGTTTATTAAACCTGCGCATTGTGAGACTATGTTGTCATTAACCTGAACACCTCTATATTCTACTTCCCAAACATTAATTTGGAACCTACATCATTAATGTTCTATACTATTGTGATTTACAGGCGGATACTTCTGTATGAGCTTTACTATCTATTAATGCATCTAAGATGGTGCAATGCCTTGATTGATTTTCAGCTTGGAAAGGAATTAAAGGGATCTAATTTTAAACAACTTTCTATTTTAATCTATTAAATTTTTTTATTTGTTCTCTTGGTAACTTCTCTTGAAAAGCATGGACATAATCTCTGGAGCGTGCACATTTCTGCAGCATTATATGGCAGCAGTTTTGCAAGAGCACTGGATGGCAGTAATATTTCCTGAATGTAGTTCTTCTGCAAATTTGATAATAGACGTAAATTGGAGACTTTTTTTTTTAAATCGCTTGCTCTGTCTTAGTCACCAAAAGAAAATATTTGAATGTCATATATCTTTAGATGTATAATTTCCATATTCATCTAACACGAAGATACCTTTTAATTAAGTTTCTCTCTCTAATATTAGAATTAGGGAGGTATCTATTATTAGGTGGCCATGCAACGAAGTTGCAGGACAACCTATTGTTATTGTCAGGATTATTATTATTATTATTATTATTTTTTTTTTTATTTTATTATTATTATTCCGCCACTTTTTCTATTGCCCATAACTTTTGAACTGCTAAAGCAAAGCTCTTATAATCAGGTATGCTAGTACAGCCTATTGCTCTGCTACATCTCATGCAATATTGAACTCATAGGTCATAAGGTTACGCAGCCATATTGCTTTTTGCGACAAATTTCGATAAACGCTTAATAATCTTTATCTCCGGAACTGCTAATGTTGCAACTTTGAAACTTGCTGTGCTCAGTGCTGCTATGCACTAGATTTGCCATTGCTCAACAGAAGTGCCTTGGTCACATGATGTAGCAGCCATCGTGCATTTTGCGAAAATCTTTAAACATCTTCTTCTCTTAAACCGCTTAGTGCAATAAAGCGCAATTTTGCACATATGCTCCTTGCAAGGTCCACTACCAAGTTTGTTAAAATTGCGATTTTTCCATAATCAACATGGCTGCTGTGAGACAATAACCTTTTTATCGCCATTTAATTGCGTAATTTTGCACTTTATACATTAGTTTTACAATGTTTAACAATATTACAGTGTAATAGACACATGATAACACATAGTCAAAACCCTTAAAGACAATATTGCAGTTAAAATTCGCATTGCGCAATCGCCTTCGTGAAATAAAACATTTGCAAATTTTCATGAAACTTCTGCAAATTGTAGAGGTCTATAGTGAGCATTAGTATGTGCAATTTGAAAGCCATACATTGCATAGCTTGGCGGCCATTTTGTTTCGTATGCTCCATTTTTACAAACTATAAAAATCTTCTTCTCCGAAACCGCTTATGGGACAGACTTGAAATTTTGTTTATAGAGTTATCTTATGACTAACATTCAGATTTGTTCAAGAGAAGTTGATACGTCATGTGGTTTGGCAGCCATTTTGAATTGTTCAAAACTGCTTAACGATATTTTTAAACTAATAATAAAACAAAAACCGTTTTACAAAAATGCTTTATTTTTGCCATGTTTATTGACATCTATAGTGAGCACTATTGTGCGTAATATGGAGGCTGTATATCTTACGATCGGGCAGCCATCTTGGTTTACGCGAAAATTTCGAAAGTCTATTTTCTCTGCAACCACTTATGTAAGAACTGTGAAATTTGCTGTACTGTCTTATATTGTGACCTAGATTCAGAATTGCTCATTAGGAGAGAATCAGTCACATGATGCGGCAGCAATATCGGTTTTATGTTTATCGTAATTATTTGTAATTCAATACTGCCTCTTTTGAGTCAATTGCTCACAAAACACAAATTACTTATGCTAAACTCTTGAAATCAGGTATGCTGGTACAGCCTATTGCAATGCTTTATCTCATGCAGTATTGAACTCATAGGTCATAAGGTTACGCAGCCATATTGTTTTTTGCGACAAATTTCGAGAACTGCTTAATAATCTTTAGCCCTGGAACTGCTTATGTTGCAACTTTGAAACTTGCTGTGCTTAGTGCTGCTATGACCTAGATTTGCCATTGCTCAACAGAAGTGCCATTTAAAAGCGTAATTTTGCACTTTATAAATTAGTTTTACAATATTTAACAATATTACAGTGTAATAGACACATGATTACACATAGTCATAACCCTTAAAGACAATATTGCAGTTAAAATTTGCATTGCGCAATCGTCTTCGTGAAATAAAACATTTGCAAATTTTCATGAAACTTCTGCAAATTGTAGAGGTCGTTAGTGAGCATTAGTATGTGCAATTTGAAAGCCATACATTGCATAGATTGGCGGCCATTTTGTTTCATATGCACTGTTTTTAAAAGCTACAAAAATCTTCTTCTCCTAAACCGCTTATGGCACAGACTTGAAATTTTATTTACAGAGTTATGTTATGACCAACATTCAGATTTGTTCAAGAGAAGTTGATAGGTCATGTGGTTTGGCAGCCATTTTGAATTGTTCAAAAACGCTTAACGATATTTTTAAATTATTAATTAAACAACAACCGTTTTACAAAAATGCTTTATTTTTGCCATGTGTATCGACATCTATAGTGAGAACTATTGTGCATAATATGGAGGCTTTATATTATATGATCTGGCAGCCATTTTGTTTTACGCGAAAATGTCGAAAATTTATTTTCTCTGCAACCACTTATGTTAGAACTGTGAAACTTGCTGTATAACCTTATATTGTGACCTAGATACACAGTTGTTCATGTTGATGGAATTAGTTACAAGCTGTGGCAGCCATATTGATTTATGCGAAAATTTTGAAAATGTGATTTCTTTGCAACCGCTTATGTTAAATCTTTTAAATTTGCTGTATAGCTATATATTGTGACTTAGCAGCTTGTATGCCATTGCAAAGTCGATGCGCATGACCACCTCTATCGCTGCTTGCAGCTATATTTGTTATTATTATTTTTATTATTAATAAAGAAATGTAGCTGTATCCTTTGTAACTTTCCTGATTGTGTAAACTTTCATTTAAAGGGACAGCCAACACCAGAATGTTTGTTGTTTTAAAAGATAGATAATCCCTTAATTCCCCATCCCCCAGTTTTGCATAACCAACACAGTTATATTAATACACGTTACCTCTGTGATTACCATGTATCTAAGCCTCTGCAGACTGCCCACTTATTTCAGTTCATTTGACAGACTTGCATTTTAACCAATCAGGCCTGACATATAAATAACTTAATGGGAGTGAACACAATGTTATCTATATGACACACATGAACTAGCCCTGTCTAGCTGTGAAAAACTGTCAAAATGCATTGAGATAAGAGGCAGTTCAATGTCTTATAAATTAGCATATGAGCCTACCTAGGTTTAGCTTTCAACTCAGAATACCAAGAGAACAACGCAAAATTAGTGATAAAAGTAAATTGGAAAGTTATTTAAAATTACATTCTCTATCTTAATCTTGAAAGTTTTTTTTTTGGACTTGACTGTCCCTTTAAATATTTTAAGAAGGGTTTTCACACATAATATCAAAACAATGATTCTAGTAATATCTATCGTGGGTCACTATATCTTCAAAGCTTTTACCTTTATTGGGTCCAAAAAAGGAGAGGAGAGTGTTATATTGTATTAAAAAGATATGAAACCCGCATTTTTCTTTCATGATTCAGGTAGAGCAGCGATTTTAAGCAACTTTCTAATTTACTCCTATTATCAATTTTTCTTTGTTTTCTGGTATCTTTATTTGAAAAAGCAGGAATGTAAAGCTTAGGAGCCAGGCAATTTTTGGTTCAGCAACCGTTTGCTGATTGGTGGCTAAATGTAGCCACCCAAGTTCTGAACCAAAAATGAGCCGTCTCCTAAGCTTACATTACATTCCTGCTTTTTTCAAATAAAGATAGCAAGTAAATGAAGAAAAAATGATAATAGGAGTAAATTAGAAAGTTAATTATAATTGCTGCTCTGTCTGAATCATGAAAAAAAGTGTTTCATATCCCTTTAAGGAAACTGTTTGAAAGCTAGACAAGCACTTCCTGACTCACCAAAACAACTGATCATATTATATAAAGCACCAGACTATAACCAGGTCTAGTGTCCCAGCACCGCAAGGAGCAGGAGACACAAAGTCTTGTTGGAGACCATTAGATTAAAAGGAAGCACCTATAGCAGGTAAACAAGTGTTGTGCACCAGTTAAACTGCTTGTGCTTATTATTTACAGTGTGTTTTGTTTTCCTAATGAATTCCTGATTTCTGTACAGTGCAGCTTTTGTTTCTGATGATGTGAGTGATACTTCAGTGATCGCACTAAACATTTCGCCTGTATTTTTACACGCTCACCTCACTCACCGCTGGGACCGTTTTGTATTTAGTGCTGGATACTGTTAACATAAATATGCTATGCGAGAGGTTTTCTGTATATTGTTGCAGAAGACGTTAATTATGCGGCTACATTATCACAGCTTCTTATCATATTTTCTTCACCTGATTAGATACGTTTAATAAAATAGTTTCCTTTGCTAATAGATTCGCTGTGAAAGCAAGGTGTGATTTTTGTAGCTATGAATATCACCACCTCTGTATTGAGCACAACATCCATATGGTGTCACTACAGTCTTTGTAATAAAGTAATGTACGTTCTCAGTTATGTTCAGAGCGATTGTGCTTTATTTATTTATATCTGCATAACCAGTGCACTTCTGCAAATGCTTCAATACATTTATCACTAATGAACAAGTTTATCTGTCACAATAAATGAAATAAATAATCAAAATAACAAAAATCCCAAAGTAAATATCTTTTAATTAGTTATAAAATATCTGTTTTGCAATGCTGCGCTTAATTGCTGATATATATTATGAATGTAACATCTCTTTAATAATTATATAACTTGTAACTGCTGCTGCCCTCTCCAGGATCTTATTTTAATAATGATCTCTCGTGTTTTTATATCTGCGATTACAACAGACTAGATTGTTAGTTATTTATTTTCTGCAACAGTTGTCAATGTAGTTAAAAAAATTGGCAAGGAGAAGGGAAACGGTAAAAAAAACTGCTAACAGGATATCAACAGCTAATGTATAAATATAATCACTAGGGGGCACTCACGCTATGTAATAAAATATAAAAAATTGAAAGAAAATATTGTTGCGATGAACTAAAAATAATATTGACACAATTTGTGCGTATCAGTCTAACTTCCACATGATGAACAAAATAAAGTACAGGCGACTCATACAGTTAAACAACACCCAGATGATGTGTTCCAGCTCACTGCTCCAAGATGGCAGTAACGTAAGGTAGCGTTTAAGAGATATTTGAAGTCAGTTTGCTTATATATGCACAATGTATAAGCGCTGCATTCTGACATATATATATTAATGTACATTCTTTATATGCATATTACTTTGACGCTTGTAAACAAAATGTGCAGAAATATAAATATTTCTTTTGCAAGATGTACCGAGTCCACGGATTCATCCTTACTTGTGGGATATTATACTTCCCACCAGGAAGTGGCAAAGAGAGCGCCACAGCAAAGCTGACTATATAGCTCCCCCCTTAACTCCACCCCCCAGTCATTCTCTTTGCCGGCTCTAAGCAGGAAGGGTAAAGTGAAAGAGGTGTTAAACTGTTAGTTTTATTTTATACAGAACAAGAAAAAAGTGCAGGCACTGCTGGAGGTTCCTTAAAACAATGATGCTTTATTTGAACAAAGTTTAAAAAGTAAACAGCTACATCTGCTGTGAAGAGTACTAGTATAAAAAAGGTACAAAAAGGTAAGATACAAGGCTGGGGTATTTAGACACGAAAAATGTCTGACTAGTTTCGAGTCCTCTCAGGACTCTTATTCATAGACAGATGTCTATGAATAAGAGTCCTGAGAGGACTCGAAACTAGTCAGACATTTTTCGTGTCTAAATACCTCAGCCTTGTATCTTACCTTTTTGTACCTTTTTTATACTAGTACTCTTCACAGCGGATGTAGCTGTTTACTTTTTAAACTTTGTTCAAATAAAGCATCATTGTTTTAAGGAACCTCCAGCAGTGCCTGCACTTTTTTCTTGTTCTGTATCTAAATAGTGGCTGGGTTTTATTTCTCTTGTAAGGTGTATCCAGTCCACGGATCATCCATTACTTGTGGGATATTCTCATTCCCAACAGGAAGTTGCAAGAGGACACCCACAGCAGAGCTGTAATATAGCTCCTCCCCTAACTGTCATACCCAGTCATTCTCTTGCAACTCTCAACAAGCTAGGATGTTGTAGGAGAGAGTGGTTAAATATAGTTAGTTTATTTTCTTCAATCAAAAGTTTATTTTTAAATAGTACCGGAGTTGTGCTATTTTATCTCAGGCAGTAAATAGAAGAAGAATCTGCCTGAGGTTTCTATGATCTTAGCAGGTTGTAACTAAGATCCATTGCTATTCTCACATATGTCTGAGGGGATTACACAGATGAGGTTACTTCAGCGAGAGAATGGCGTGCAGTTTATTCTGCTATCAGGTATGTGCAGTTATCATTTTTTCTAGAGATGGAAAACACTAGAAAATGCTGCTGATACCGGATTAATGTAAGTTAAGCCTGAATACAGTGATTTAATAACGACTGGTATCATGCTTACTCCCAGGGGTAATACCCTTATGATATTGCAATATAAATGTTTGCTGGCATGTTTAATCATTTTTATATATGCATTGGTGATAAAACTTTATTGGGGCCTAGTTTTTTCCACATGGCTGGCTTAAATTTTGACTAGAAACAGTTTTACTGAGGCTTTCCTCTGTTATAGTATAAAAGTTACAGTTGGTGCAGTTAAAATTACAAACTGTGACATCCAGCTTCCCTCAAAGGCCCTCTGAATGCTATAGGACATCTCTAAAGGGCTCAAAGGCTTTCCAAAGTCGTTTATTGGGGAAGGTAGGACCACAGCTTGCTGTGGCAGTTGGTTGTGACTGTTAAAAAAAAAAAAAAAAAAAGTCTATTTCGTTTTTTTGATCCGTTTTTTGAACTAAGGGGTTAATCATCCATTTGCAAGTGGATGCAATGCTCTGCTAGCCTATTACATACACTGTAAAAATTTCGTTTGATTTACTGCATTTTTTCACTGTTTTTCAAATTCTGACAAAATTTGTTTCTTTTAAAGGCACAGTACCGTTTTTTATATTTGCTTGTTAACTTGATTTAAAGTGTTTTCCAAGCTTGCTAGTCTCATTGCTATTCTGTATAAACATGTCTGACATAGAAGAAACTCCTTGTTTATTATGTTTAAAAGCCATGGTGGAACCCCCTCTTAGAATGTGTACCAAATGTACTGATTTCATTTTATGCAATAAAGATCATTTCTTCTGTTAAGTGTGATCAGTCCACGGGTCATCATTACTTCTGGGATATTAACTCCTCCCCAACAGGAAGTGCAAGAGGATTCACCCAGCAGAGCTGCATATAGCTCCTCCCCTCTACGTCACTCCCAGTCATTCTCTTGCACCCAACGACTAGATAGGAGGTGTGAGAGGGCTATGGTGATTATACTTAGTTTTATATCTTCAATCAAAAGTTTGTTATTTTAAAATAGCACCGGAGTGTGTTATTACCTCTCTAGCAGAGTTTGAAGAAGAATCTACCAGAGTTTTTGCTATGATTTTAGCCGGAGTAGTTGAGATCATATTGCTGTTTCTCGGCCATCTGAGGAGAGGTAATCTTCAGATCAGGGGACAGCGGGCAGATGAATCTGCATAGAGGTATGTAGCAGCTTTTATTTTCTGACAATGGAATTGATGAGAAAATCCTGCCATACCGATATAATGTCATGTATGTATACTTTATACTTCAGAGAATTACACTGTAAGAAGTACATAAAGCTGTTTAATAACTAGAAATTATGTTTAACGTTTTTGCTGGAATGTAAAATCGTTTTCATTTGCTGAGGTACTGAGTGAATAAATGTTTGGGCACCATTTTTCCACTTGGCAGTTGCTTAAATCTGTTTTTTTCTGTCAGTTTCTGTTCTCCCTCACTGCTGTGTGTGAGGGGGAGGGGCGGTTTTGGCGCCTTTTTCTATGCATCAGTTATTTCAGTCAGCAGCTCATTGTATTTCCTGCATGATCCGGTTCATCTCTACAGAACTCAGGGGTCTTCAAACTTATTTTGAGGGAGGTAATTTCTCTCAGCAGAGCTGTGAGAATTATAGTTTGACTGAAATAAAAACTTTTATTCTGTAATTTGTTTCCTGCTTTCAGAAATTGTTATCTTTGTTAATGGGATTAAACCTTTGCTAAAGTTGTGTTGTTTACAAGGATTGAGGCTATAACTGTTTCAATTTATTAATTTTCAACTGTCATAGATTTTCTGTGCTTCTTAAAGGCACAGTACGTTTTTAATTGAATTGTATTCCAAGTTGCAAGTTTATTTGCTAGTGTGTTAAACATGTCTGATTCAGAGGATGATATCTGTGTCATTTGTTGCAATGCCAAAGTGGAGCCCAATAGAAATTTATGTACTAACTGTATTGATGCTATTTTAAATAAAAGTCAATCTGTACAAATTGAACAAATTTCACCAAACAACGAGGGGAGAGTTATGCCGACTAACTCGCCTCACGTGCCAGTACCTGCATCTCCCGCTCGGGAGGTGCGTGATATTGTAGCGCCGAGTACACCTGGCCGGCCATTACAAATCACATTACAGGATATGGCTTCTGTTATGACTGAAGTTTTGGCTAAATTACCAGAACTAAGGGGTAAGCGTGATCACTCTGGGGTGAGAACAGAGTGCGCTGATAATATTAGGGCCATGTCAGATACTGCGTCACAGGTTGCAGAACATGAGGACGGAGAACTTCATTCTGTGGGTGACGGTTCTGATCCAAACAGACTGGATTCAGATATTTTAATTTTAAATTTAAACTGGAAAACCTCCGTGTATTACTAGGGGAGGTGTTAGCGGCTCTGAATGATTGTAACACAGTTGCAATACCAGAGAAAATGTGTAGGTTGGATAAATATTTTGCGGTACCGACGAGTACTGAGGTTTTTCCTATACCTAAGAGAATTACTGAAATTGTTTCTAAGGAGTGGGATAGACCCGGTGTGCCGTTCTCACCCCCTCCGATATTTAGAAAAATGTTTCCAATAGACGCCACCACACGGGACTTATGGCAAACGGTCCCTAAGGTAGAGGGAGCAGTTTCTACTTTAGCTAAGCGTACCACTATCCCGGTGGAGGATAGCTGTGCCTTTTCAGATCCAATGGATAAAAAATTAGAGGGTTACCTTAAGAAAATGTTTGTTCAACAAGGTTTTATATTGCAACCCCTTGCATGCATTGCGCCGATCACGGCTGCAGCGGCGTTCTGGATTGAGTCTCTGGAAGAGAACATTAGTTCAGCTACTCTGGACGACATTACGGACAGGCTTAGAGTCCTTAAACTAGCTAATTCATTCATTTCGGAGGCCGTTGTACATCTAACTAAACTTACGGCGAAGAATTCAGGATTCGCCATTCAGGCACGCAGGGCGCTGTGGCTAAAATCCTGGTCAGCTGATGTTACTTCTAAGTCTAAATTGCTTAATATACCTTTCAAAGGGCAGACCTTATTCGGGCCCGGGTTGAAAGAGATTATCGCTGACATTACAGGAGGTAAAGGCCATGCCCTGCCTCAGGACAAAGCCAAAACTAAGACTAGACAGTCTAATTTTCGTTCCTTTCGTAATTTCAAAGCAGGAACAGCATCAACTTCCTCTGCACCAAAACAGGAAGGAGCTGTTGCTCGCTACAGACAAGGCTGGAAACCTAACCAGTCCTGGAACAAGGGCAAGCAGACCAGGAAACCTACTGCTGCCCCTAAAACGTCATGAATTGAGGGCCCCCGATCCGGGATCGGATCTAGTGGGGGGCAGGCTTTCTCTCTTCGCCCAGGCTTGGGCAAGAGATGTCCAGGATCCCTGGGCGCTAGAAATAATATCTCAGGGATACCTTCTGGACTTCAAATCCTCTCCTCCAAGAGAGAGATTTCATCTGTCAAGGTTGTCAACAATCCAGACAAAGAAAGAGGCGTTTCTACGCTGCGTACAAGAGCTCTTGTTAATGGGAGTAATCCACCCAGTTCCACGATCGGAACAGGGACAGGGGTTTTACTCAAATCTGTTTGTGGTTCCCAAAAAAGAGGGAACTTTCAGACCAATCCTGGACTTAAAGATCCTAAACAAATTTCTAAGAGTTCCATCGTTCAAGATGGAAACTATTCGAACAATTTTGCCCATGATCCAAGAGGGTCAGTACATGACCACAGTGGATTTAAAGGATGCTTACCTTCACATACCGATTCACAGAAATCATTACCGGTATCTAAGGTTTGCCTTTCTAGACAGGCATTACCAATTTGTAGCTCTTCCATTCGGATTGGCTACGGCTCCAAGAATCTTCACAAAGGTTCTGGGCACTCTTCTGGCGGTACTAAGACCGCGAGGAATTTCAGTAGCTCCGTACCTAGACGACATACTGATACAAGCTTCAAGCTTTCAAACTGCCAAATCTCATACAGAGTTAGTACTGGCATTTCTAAGGTCACATGGATGGAAGGTGAACGAAAAGAAAAGTTCACTCGTTCCACTCACAAGAGTTCCCTTCCTGGGGACTCTTATAGATTCTGTAAAAATGAAGATTTACCTGACAGAGGACAGGTTAACAAGACTTCAAAGTGCTTGCCGCACCCTTCATTCCATTCAACACCCGTCAGTGGCTCAATGCATGGAGGTAATTGGCTTAATGGTAGCGGCAATGGACATAGTACCCTTTGCTCGCCTACACCTCAGACCACTGCAACTGTGCATGCTAAGTCAGTGGAATGGGGATTACTCAGACTTATCCCCTTCTCTGAATCTGGATCAAGAGACCAGAAATTCTCTTCTTTGGTGGCTTTCTCGGCCACATCTGTCCAGGGGGATGCCATTCAGCAGACCAGACTGGACAATTGTATCAACAGACGCCAGCCTTCTAGGTTGGGGTGCCGTCTGGAATTCTCTGAAAGCTCAGGGACAATGGAGTCAGGAGGAGAGTCTCCTGCCAATAAACATTCTGGAATTGAGAGCAGTTCTCAATGCCCTCCTGGCTTGGCCCCAGTTGACAACGCGGGGTTTCATCAGGTTTCAGTCGGACAACATCACGACTGTAGCTTACATCAACCATCAGGGAGGGACACGAAGCTCCCTAGCTATGATGGAAGTATCAAAGATAATTCGCTGGGCAGAGTCTCACTCTTGCCACCTGTCAGCAATCCACATCCCGGGAGTGGAGAACTGGGAGGCGGATTTCTTAAGTCGTCAGACTTTTCATCCAGGGGAGTGGGAACTTCATCCGGAGGTCTTTGCCCAAATACTTCGACGTTGGGGCAAACCGGAGATAGATCTCATGGCGTCTCGACAGAACGCCAAGCTTCCTCGTTACGGGTCCAGATCCAGGGATCCAGAAGCAGTCCTGATAGATGCCCTGACAGCACCTTGGGACTTCAGGATGACTTACGTGTTTCCACCCTTCCCGATGCTTCCTCGATTGATTGCCAGAATCAAACAAGAGAGAGCATCAGTGATTCTAATAGCACCTGCGTGGCCACGCAGGACTTGGTATGCAGATCTGGTGGACATGTCATCCTGTCCACCTTGGTCTCTACCTCTGAAACAGGACCTTCTGATTCAGGGTCCCTTCAAACATCAAAGTCTAACTTCTCTGAAGCTGACTGCTTGGAAATTGAACGCTTGATTTTATCAAGACGTGGGTTTTCTGAGTCAGTTATTGATACCTTAATACAGGCTAGGAAACCTGTTACCAGAAAGATTTACCATAAGATATGGTGTAAATACCTATATTGGTGTGAATCCAAAGGTTACTCTTGGAGTAAGGTTAGGATTCCTAGGATATTGTCTTTTCTACAAGAAGGTTTAGAAAAGGGTTTATCCGCTAGTTCATTAAAGGGACAGATCTCAGCTCTGTCCATTCTGTTACACAAACGTCTGTCAGAAATTCCTGACGTCCAGGCTTTTTGTCAGGCTTTGGCCAGGATTAAGCCTGTGTTTAAAACGGTTGCTCCACCATGGAGTTTAAACCTTGTTCTTAATGTTTTACAGGGCGTTCCATTTGAACCCCTTCATTCCATTGATATAAAGTTGTTATCTTGGAAAGTTCTATTTTTAATGGCTATTTCCTCGGCTCGAAGAGTCTCTGAGTTATCAGCCTTACATTGTGATTCTCCTTATTTGATTTTTCATTCGGATAAGGTAGTTCTGCGTACTAAACCTGGGTTCTTACCTAAGGTAGTTACTAACAGGAATATCAATCAAGAGATTGTTGTTCCTTCTTTATGCCCAAATCCTTCTTCGAAGAAGGAACGTCTACTGCACAACCTGGATGTAGTCCGTGCTCTAAAATTTTACTTACAGGCAACTAAGGAATTTCGACAAACGTCTTCTCTGTTTGTCGTTTACTCTGGGCAGAGGAGAGGTCAAAAAGCTTCTGCTACCTCTCTTTTTGGCTTCGTAGCATAATTCGTTTAGCTTATGAGACTGCTGGACAGCAGCCTCCTGAAAGGATTACAGCTCATTCCACTAGAGCTGTGGCTTCTACTTGGGCCTTTAAGAATGAGGCCTCTGTTGAACAGATTTGCAAGGCTGCAACTTGGTCTTCGCTTCATACTTTTTCCAAATTTTACAAATTTGACACTTTTGCTTCATCGGAGGCTATTTTTGGGAGAAAGGTTCTTCAGGCAGTGGTTCCTTCTGTATAAAGAGCCTGCCTATCCCTCCCGTCATCCGTGTACTTTTGCTTTGGTATAGGTATCCCAGAAGTAATGATGACCCGTGGACTGATCACACTTAACAGAAGAAAACATAATTTATGCTTACCTGATAAATTCCTTTCTTCTGTAGTGTGATCAGTCCACGGCCCGCCCTGTTTTAAGGCAGGTAATATTTTTTAATTTATACTCCAGTCACCACTTCACCCTTGGCTTTTCCTTTCTCGTTGGTCCTTGGTCGAATGACTGGGAGTGACGTAGAGGGGAGGAGCTATATGCAGCTCTGCTGGGTGAATCCTCTTGCACTTCCTGTTGGGGAGGAGTTAATATCCCAGAAGTAATGATGACCCGTGGACTGATCACACTACAGAAGAAAGGAATTTATCAGGTAAGCATAAATTATGTTTTTCTGTCTTTAAAAAATTTATCACCAGAGGAATCTGACGAGGGGGAAGTTATGCCGACTAACTTTCCCCACGTGTCAGACCTTTTGACTCCCGCTTAAGGGACTCACTCTCAAATGGTGCTAAGTACATCTAGGGCGCCCATAGCGTTTACTTTACAAGACATGGCGGCAGTCATGGATAATACACTGTCAGGGGTATTAGCCAGACTACCTGAACTTAGAGGTAAGCGAGATAGCTCTGGGGTGAGACAAAATGCAGAGCATACTGACGCTTTAAGAACCATGTCTAATACTGCCTCACAATATGCAGAAGCTGAGGAAGGAGAGCTTCAGTCAGTGGGTGATGTTAATGACTCAGGAAAGATACCTGATTCTAATATTTCTACATTTAAATTTAAGCTTGAACACCTCCGCGTGTTACTTAGGGAGGTTTTAGCTGCTCTGAATGACTGTGATACCATTGCAGTGCCAGAGAAATTTTGTAGACTGGATAAATGCTTTGCAGTGCCGGTGTCTACTGATGTTTTTCCAATACCTAAAAGGTTTACAGAAATTATTAATAAGGAGTGGGATAGACCAGGTGTGTGTAGTGGGAATGTAAAGCTTAGGAGCCAGACAATTTTTAGTTCAGCAACCGGGTAGCGTTTGCTGATTGGTGGCTAAATGTAGTCACCCAAGTTCTGAACCAAAAATGAGCCGTCTCCTAAGCTTACATTACATTCCTGCTTTTTTCAAATAAACATAGCAAGTAAATGAAGAAAAAATGATAATAGGAGTAAATTAGAAAGTTACTTATAATTGCTGCTCTGTCTGAATCATGAAAAAAAAGTGTTTCATATCCCTTTAAGGAAACTATGAAAGCTAGACAAGCACTTCCTGACTCACCAAAACAACTGATCATATTATATAAAGCACCAGACTATAACCAGGTCTAGTGTCCCAGCACCGCAAGGAGCAGGAAACACAAAGTCATGTTGGAGACCATTAGATTAAAACGCAGCACCTATAGCAGGTAAACAAGTGTTGTGCACCAGTTAAACTGCTTGTGCTTATTATTTACAGTGTGTTTTGTTTTCCTAATGATTTCCTGATTTCTGTACAGTGCAGCTTTTGTTTCTTTAGTATGATGATGTGAGTGATACTTCAGTGATCGCACTAAACGTTTCACCTGTATTTTTACACGCTCACCTCACTCACCGCTGGGACGCTTTAAGAACCATGTCTGATACTGCCTCACAATATGCAGAAGCTGAGGAAGGAGAGCTTCAGTCAGTGGGTGATGTTAATGACTCAGGAAAGATACCTGATTCTAATATTTTTACATTTAAATTTAAGCTTGAACACCTCCGCGTGTTACTTAGGGAGGTTTTAGCTGCTCTGAATGACTGTGATACCATTGCAGTGCCAGAGAAATTTTGTAGACTGGATAAATGCTTTGCAGTGCCGGTGTGTACTGATGTTTTTCCAATACCTAAAAGGTTTACAAAAATTATTAATAAGGAATGGGATAGACCAGGTGTGCCGTTCTCTTCCCCTCCTATTTTTAGAAAAATGTTTTCCAATAGACGCCACCACACGGGACTTATGGCAGACAGTCCCTAAGGTGGAGGGAGCAGTTTCTACTCTAGCAAAGCGTACTACTATCCCTGTCGAGGACAGTTGTGCTTTTTTAGAGCCAATGGATAAAAAATTAGAAGGTTACCTTAAGAAAATATTTATTCAACAAGGTTTTATCCTACAGCCCATTGCATGCATTGCCCCTGTCACTGCTGCTGCGGCGTACTGGTTTGAGTCTCTGGAAGAGGCTTTACAGGTAGAGACTCCATTGGATGACATACTTGGCAAACTTAGAGAACTTAAGCTAGCCAATTATTTTATTTCTGATGCCATTGTTCATTTGAATAAACTAACGGCTAAGAATTCTGGTTTTGCTATACAGGCGCGCAGAGCGCTATGGCTTAAATTATGGTCAGCTGACGTGACTTTAAAATCTAAGCTACTTAACATTCCCTTCAAGGGGCAGACCATATTCGGGCCTGGTTTGAAGGAGATTATTGCTGATATCACGGGAGGAAAAGGTTGTGCCCTTCCTCAGGACAGGTCCAAATCTAGGGCCAAACAGTCAATCTTCGTGCCTTTCGAAACTTCAAGGCAGGTGCGGCATCAACTTCCTCTAATAATAAACAAGAGGGAACTTTTGCTCAATCCAAGACGGTCTGGAGACCAAACCAGACCTGGAAAAAAGGTAAGCAGGTCAAAAAGCCTGCTGCTGCCTCTAAAACAGCATGAAGGAACGACCCCCTATCCGGTAACGTATCTAGTAGGGGGCAGACTTTCACTCTTCGCCCAGGCGTGGGCAAGAGATGTTCAGGATCCCTGGGCGTTGGAAATTATATCCCAGGGATATCTTCTGGACTTCAAAGCTTCCCCCCCAAAAGGGAGATTTCACCTTTCACAATTATCTGCAAACCAGATAAAGAGTGAGGCATTCTTACACTGTGTACGAGACCTCCTAGTTATGGGAGTGATCCATCCAGTTCCAAAGGAGAAACAGGAACAGGGTTTTTGCTCAAATCTGTTTGTGGTTCCCAAAAAAGAGGGAACCTTCAGACCGATTTTGGATCTAAAGATCTTAAACAAATTCCTCAAAGTTCCGTCGTTCAAGATGGAAACTATTCGTACCATCCTACCACTGATCCAGGAGGGTCAATATATGACTACAGTGGATCTAAAGGATGCTTATCTTCACATTCCGATACACAAAGATCATCATCGGTTTCTCAGGTTTGCCTTTCAAGACAGGCATTACCAGTTGTAGCTCTTCCCTTTGGATTAGCTACAGCCCCAAGAATCTTTACAAAGGTTCTAGGGTCGCTTTTGGCGGTCCTAAGGCCGCGGGGCATAGCAGTAGCCCCTTATTTAGACAACATCCTGATACAGGCATCAAACTTCCAAATTGTCAAGTCTCATACGGACGTAGTACTGGCATTTCTGAGGTCGCATGGGTGGAAAGTGAACGAGGAAAAGTGTTCTCTATCCCCACTCACAAGAGTTTCCTTTCTAGGGACTCTGATAGATTCTTTAGAAATGAAAATTTACCTTGACGGAGTCCAGGTTATCAAAGCTTCTAAATTCCTGTCGGGTTCTTCATTCCATTCCGCGCCCTTTGGTGGCTCAGTGTATGGAAGTAATCGGCTTAATGGTAGCGGCAATGGACATAGTGCCGTTTGCACACTTACATCTCAGACCGCTATGCAGGCTCAGTCAGTGGAGCGGGGATTACACAGATTTGGCCCCTCAACTGAATCTGGACCAAGAGACCAGGCATCCTCTTCCCTGGTGGCTATCTCGGGTCCATCTGTCCAAAGGTATGACCTTCGCAGGCCAGATTGGACTATTGTAACAACAAATGCCAGCCTTCTAGGTTGGGGTGCAGTCTGGAACTCCCTGAAGGCTCAGGGATCGTGGACTCAGGAGGAGTCTCCCCTTCCAATAAATATTCTGGAACTAAGAGCGATATTCAAGGCTCTTCAGGTTTGGCCTCAGTTAGCAACTCTGAGGTACATCAGATTTCAGTTTGTCAACATCACGACTGTAGCTTACATCAACCATCGAGGGGGAACAAAAAGTTCCCTAGAGATGTTAGAAGTTTCAAAAATAATTCACTGGGCAGAGATTCACTCTTGCCACCTATCAGATGTAGAGCACTGGGAGGCGGATTTTCTAAGTCGTCAGACTTTTTTTATCCGGGAGAGTGGGAACTCCATCCGGAGGTATTTGCACAACTGATTCTCCGTTGGGGCAAACCAGAACTGGATCTCATGGCGTCTCGCCAGAACGCCAAGCTTCCGTGTTACGGATCCAGGTCCAGGGATCCCAAGGCGACACTGATAGATACTCTAGCAGCGCCCTGGTCTTTCAACCTGACTTATGTGTTTCCACCGTTTCCTCTGCTCCCTCGACTGATTGCCAAGATCAAGCAGGAGAGAGCTTTGGTGATTCTGATAGCACCTGTGTGGCCACGCAGGACCTGGTATGCAGATCTAGTGGACATGACATCCTTTCCACCATGGTCTCTGCCTCTGAGACAGGACCTTCTACTTCAGGGTCCTTTCAACCATCCAAATCTAATTTCTCTGAGGCTGACTGCCTGGAGATTGAATGCTTGATTTTATCAAAGCGTGGCTTCTCCGAGTCAGTTATTGATACCTTAATACAGGCACGAAAGCCTGTCACCAGGAAAATTTACCATAAGGTATGGCGTAGATATCTTTATTGGTGTGAATCCAAGGGTTACTCATGGAGTAAGGTCAGGATTCCTAGGATTTTATCTTTTCTCCAAGAAGGTTTGGAAAAAGGATTGTCAGCTAGTTTCTTAAAGAGACAGATTTTTGCTCTGTCTATTCTTTTGCACTTGCGTCTGGCAGATGTTCCAGACGTTCAGGCTTTAGTTTGAATCAAGCCTGTGTTTAAACCTGTTGATCCACCATGGAGCTTAAACTTGGTTCTTAAGGTTCTTCAAGGAGTTCCGTTTGAACCTCTTCATTCCATAGATATCAAACTTTTATCTTGGAAAGTTCTTTTTTTTTTTTTTTGGTAGCTATTTCCTCGGCTCGTAGAGTCTCTGAGCTATCTGCCTTACAATGTGATTCTCCTTATCTGATTTTTCATACGGATAAGGTAGTCCTGCTTACCAAACCTGGGTTCTTACCTAAGGTGGTATCTAACAAGAATATCAATCAAGAGATTGTGGTTCCATCCTTGTGTTGCACAATCTGGACGTGGTCTGTGCTTTAAAGTTTTACTTACAAGCTACTAAAGATTTTCGTCAAACATCTGCTTTGTTTGTTGTCTACTCTGGACAGAGGAGAGGTCAAAAGGCTTTGGCAACCTCTTTTTCTTTTTGGCTAAGAAGCTTAATCCGCTTAGCCTATGAGACTGCTGGACAGCAGCCTCCTGAAAGGATTACAGCTCATTCCACTAGAGCTGTGGCTTCCACTTGGGCCTTTAAAAATGAGGCTTCTGTTGAACAGATTCGCAAGGCGGCGACTTGGTCTTCGCTTCATACTTTTTCAAAATTTTACAAATTTGATACTTTTGCTTCTTCGGAGGCTATATTTGGGAGAGAGGTTTTACAGGCAGTGGTTCCTTCCATTTAAGTTCCTGCCTTGTCCCTCCCTTCATCCATGTACTTTAGCTTTGGTATTGGTATCCCACAAGTAATGGATGATCCGTGGACTGGATACACCTTACAAGAGAAAACACAATTTATGCTTACCTGATAAATTTATTTCTCTTGTGGTGTATCCAGTCCACGGCCCGCCCTGTCATTTTAAGGCAGGTAATTTTTAAATTTAAACTACAGTAACCACTACACCCTATGGTTCCTCCTTTCTCGGATTGTTTTCGGTCGAATGACTGTCTATGACAGTTAGGGGAGGAGCTATATTACAGTTCTGCTGTGGGTGTCCTCTTGCAACTTCCTGTTGGGAATGAGAATATCCCACAAGTAATGGATGATCCGTGGACTGGATACACCACAAGAGAAATAAATTTATCAGGTAAGCATAAATTGTGTTTTTATCTTCAATCAAGTGTTTGTTATTTTTAAATGGTACCGGTGTTATACTATTTACTCTCAGGCAGGAGATAGATGAAGATTTCTGCCTGGAGGATGATGATCTTAGCATTTGTAACTAAGGTCCACTGCTGTTCCCACAGAAGCTGAGGAGTACAGGAAAACTTCAATGTGAGGAACGGTTTCTTGCTATACAGCAATGAGGTATGTCCAGTCATTTTTTCTGCAGAGACTGTGATAACTCAGAAAGGCGGACAGTGTCCCCATTAGGGGAAGGGTAAGCAGTAATCCTAGTTTTATAAGGGTCATTACTAGCTTGCATAAAGGGCTAAACTTATGGGCACTCAGTTTGAATATGATATATAAGGCAAACGTTTGTGTGTTCTGGGAGTACTGTTTATTTTTCTTAAGGGACAACTGTTTGTGGGTACACTTGGCTTGTTTGGGGGTTTTTTATAACCCACATGGCTTAAAAAATGTTTGGTAGATTTTTGTATAGGCCCTAGCAACATCGAGTGAGATGGGCGGGGCCTATTTTCGAGCCTCAGTTGCGCATTTAGTTTCTGTAGACAAGCAGCAGGCAACAACTCCGGAGGTCCTGGTACACTTCTGGGGCCTAATCGAAGCTTTATCCCCACATTATCGTTCCCTAAGGGCAGGTAGGTTTTGGACACTTGTCAATCCGGTTTTCTCATTTGGGGGTTTATTGCTTAATTACTTGTGGTGCATTCTTACTAAAGCTTAGTGAGTATATTGTAAAAATTTCGGAAAATTTGAGGCAATTTTAAGCAGTTTTGCAGTTTGTGTATGCCTTTTTTTTTCTCTTAAAGACACTACCATTTTTGAAAATTGTGTTTTTTTCATTAAATAAAGTGTTTTCCGAGCTTGCTTGTCTCATTACTAGCCTGTTCAACATGTCTGACATTGAGGAAACTCATTGCTCAATTTGTTTAGAAGCCATTGTGGAACCCCCTCTTAGAATGTGTCCCACTTGTACTGATATGTCTATAAATTGCAAACAGCATATTTTGACTTATAAGAGTTTGGCACTGGATGATTCTCAGACAGAAGGAAATCAGGTTTTGCTATCTAGTTCTCCACAAGTGTCACAACCAGTAACGCCCGCACAAGCGACGCCAAGTACTTCTAGTGCGTCTAATTCTTTCACCTTGCAAGATATGGCCTCAGTTATGAATAATACCCTCACAGAGGTTTTATCTAAACTGCCAGGGTTGCAAGGGAAGCGCAGTAGCTCTGGGTTAAGAACAAATGCTGAGCCTTCTGACGCTTTAGTAGCCATATCCGATATTCGCTCACAATGTTCTGAGGTAGGAATGAGGGATTTGCTATCTGAGGGAGAGATTTCTGATTCAGGAAAGATGTTCCCTCAGACAGATTCAGATATGACGGCATTTAAATTTAAGCTAGAACACCTCCGTTTATTGCTCAGGGAGGTTTTAGCGACTCTGGATGATTGTGACCCTATCGTAGTTCCAGAGAAATTGTGTAAAATGGACAAATATTTAGAGGTTCCTGTTTACACTGATGTTTTTCCGGTCCCTAAGAGGATTTCGGACATTGTTACTAAGGAGTGGGATAGACCAGGTATTCCGTTGGCTTCCCCTCCTGTTTTTAAGAAAATGTTTCCCATATCTGACACCATGCGGGACTCATGGCAGACGGTCCCTAAGGTGGAGGGAGCTATTTCTACTTTGGCTAAGCGTACAACTATACCTATTGAAGACAGTTGTGCTTTCATAGATCCTATGGATAAAAAATTAGAGGGTCTCCTAAAGAAGATTTTTGTTCATCAAGGTTTTCTTCTTCAACCTATAACGTGCATTGTTCCTGTAACCACTGCAGCTGCCTTTTGGTTTGAGGCTCTAGAGGAGGCTCTTCAGGTGGAGACCCCACTAGATGATATTCTGGACAGAATTAAGGCTCTTAAGCTAGCTAATTCTTTTATTACAAATGCCGCTTTTCATCTTGCTAAGTTAGCGGCAAAGAATTCAGGTTTTGCCATTTTAGCGCGTAGAACGTTATGGCTTAAGTCCTGGTCAGCTGATGTGTCATCAAAATCTAAGCTTTTGACCATCCCTTTCAAAGGTAAGACCCTATTCGGGCCTGCACTTAAAGAGATCATTTCAGACATCACTGGGGGGAAGGGTCATGCCCTCCCTCAAGATAAGTCAAATAAGACAAGGACCAAACAAAATAATTTTCGTTCCTTTCGAAACTTCAAGGGTGGTCCCGCTTCCTCTTCCCCTGCTGCCAAGCAGGAGGGGAACTTTACTCAATCCAAGCCAACCTGGAGACCTAACCAGGCTTGGAACAAGGGTAAACAGGCCAAAAAGCCTGCTGCTGCCACTAAGACAGCATGAAGGGGTAGCCCCCGATCCGGGACCGGATCTAGTAGGGGGCAGACTCTCTCTCTTTGCTCAGGCCTGGGCAAGAGACGTTCAGGACTCCTGGGCCATAGAAATTGACCACCGTGGATTTAAAGGATGTGTATCTACACATTCCTATCCACAAAGATCATCACCAGTTCCTCAGGTTTGCCTTTCTGGACAGGCATTACCAGTTTGTGGCTCTTTCGTTCAGTTGGCCACGGCGCCAAGAATCTTCACAAAGGTGCTAGGTTCCCTTCTGGTGGTCCTAAGGCCGTGGGGCATAGCAGTGGTGCCTTATCTAGACGACATCCTAATTCAAGCGTCGACTTTCCAACTAGCCAAGTCTAACATGGACTTAGTGTTGGCCTTTCTAAGATCTCATGGGTGGAAGGTGAACGTGAAAAAGAGTTCTCTTATTCCTTTCACAAGAGTTCCATTCCTGGGAACTCTGATAGATTCGGTGGACATGAAAATTTTTCTGACTGAGGTCAGAAAATCAAAGATTTTAACCACCTGCCGAGCTCTTCATCCCATTCCTCGGACGTCAGTGGCTCAGTGTATGGAGGTAATCGGACTTATGGTAGCGGCAATGGACATAGTTCCGTTTGCTCGCTTGCATCTCAGACCACTGCAACTATGCTTGCTCAAACAGTGGAATGGGGATTATGCAGATTTATCTCCTCAGATAAATCTGGATCAAGAGACCAGAGACTCTCTCTTCTTTGGTGGCTGTCACAAGATCACCTGTCCCGGGGAATGTGTTTCCGCAGGCCAGCGTGGGTTATAGTGACGACAGATGCCAGCCTACTGGGCTGGGGTGCAGTCTGGAATTCCCTGAAAGCACAGGGTTTGTGGACTCAGGAGGAGGCCCTCCTACCGATAAATATTCTGGAATTAAGAGCGATATTCAATGCTCTTCAGGCGTGGCCTCAGCTGGCTTCGGCCGGATTCATCAGATTTCAGTCGGACAACATCACGACTGTAGTTTATATCAATCATCAGGGGGGAACAAGGAGTTCCTTGGCGAAGATGGAAGTTTCCAGGATAATCCGATGGGCAGAGACTCACTCTTGCCGTCTATCAGCGATCTATATCCCAGGGGTAGAGAACTGGGAGGCAGATTTTCTAAGTTGTCAGAATTTTCATCCGGGGGAGTGGGAGCTCCATCCGGAGGTGTTTGCTCAACTGGTTCGGCTATGGGGCACACCAGAATTGGATCTGATGGCGTCTCGTCAGAACGCCAAACTTCCTTGTTACGGATCCAGGTCCAGGGATCCTCAGGCAGTACTGATAGATGCTCTAGCAGTACCCTGGTCGTTCAACCTGGCTTATGTGTTTCCACCTTTCCCTCTCCTTCCGCGTCTGATTGCCAGAATCAAACAGGAGAGAGCTTCAGTGATTTTGATAGCGCCTGCGTGGCCACGCAGGACTTGGTATGCAGACTCTGCCACTGCGACAGGACCTTCTGATTCAAGGTCCGTTCAAGCATCCAACTCTAATTTCTCTGCAACTGACTGCTTGGAGATTGAACGTTTGATTTTATCAAAGCGGGGTTTCTCTGAGTCGGTCATAGATACCTTGATTCAGGCTCGAAAGCCTGTCACCAGGAAAATCTATCATAAGATATGGCGTAAATATCTTTTTTGGTGCAAATCCAAAGGCTACTCATGGAGTAAGATCAGGATTCCCTGGATTTTGTCCTTTCTTCAAGAAGGATTGGAGAAAGGATTGTCAGCTAGTACCTTAAATGGACAGATATCTGCTCCGTCTATTCTATTGCACAAGCGTCTGGCAGATGTCCCAGACGTTCGGGCTTTTTGTCAGGCTTTAGTTAGAATCAAGCCTGTGTTTAAACCTGTTGCTCCGCCATGGAGTCTAAATTTAGTTCTTAATGTTCTTCAGGGGGTTCCGCTTGAACCCATGCATTCCATAGATATTAAAATTCTATCTTGGAAAGTTCTGATTCTAGTTGCTATCTCTTCAGCTCGAAGGGTTTCTGAATTATCTACATTACAATGTGACTCGCCTTATCTTGTTTTCCATGCTGATAAGGTGGTTTTGCGTACCAAACCTGGGTTCCTCCCTAAGGTGGTTACTAACAGGAATATCAATCAGGAGATTGTTGTTCCTTCTCTGTGTCCTAATCCTTCTAAGAAGGAACGTTTATTGCACAACTTGGACGTGGTTCGTGCTTTGAAGTTCTATTTGCAGGCAACCAAAGATTTTCGTCAATCATCTTCTTTGTTTGTTGTCTATTCTGGAAAATGTAGGGGTCAAAAGGCTACGGCTACCTCTCTTTCCTTTTGGCTGAAAAGCATCATCCGTTTGGCTTATGAGACTGCTGGACAGCAGCCTCCTGAAAGAATTACTGCTCACTCTACTAGAGCGGTGGCTTCCACATGGGCTTTTAAAAATGATGCTTCTGTTGAACAGATTTGTAAGGCTGCGACTTGGTCTTCGCTTCATACCTTTTCCAAATTTTCCAAATTTGATACTTTTACTTCTTCGGAGGCTATTTTTGGGAGAAAAGTTTTGCAAGCAGGTGGTGCCTTCCGTTTAGGTTCCTGTCTTGTCCCTCCCTTCATCCGTGTTCTAAAGCTTTGGTATTGGTATCCCACAAGTAGGGATGAATCTGTGGACTCGGTACATCTTGCAAAAGAAAACAAAATTTATGCTTACCTGATAAATTTCTTTCTTTTGCGATGTACCGAGTCCACGGCCCGCCCTGTCTGTTCAAGACATATAGTATTTTTTATTGAAAACTTCAGTCACCTCTGCACCTTATAGTTTCTCCTTTTTCTTCCTTGGCCTTCGGTCGAATGACTGGGGGGTGGAGTTAAGGGGGGAGCTATATAGACAGCTCTGCTGTGGTGCTTTCTTTGCCACTTCCTGTTGGGAAGGATAATATCCCACAAGGAAGGATGAATCCGTGGACTCGGTACATCGCAAAAGAAAGAAATTTATCAGGTAAGCATAAATTTTGTTTTTATAATATTAAAAATCTGGAAGAAAACACTAATATGAGAGGAATGGCTCACAGAGGTTATTGTTTTAGCTGGTTTAAATGGACATTGTAGTCAGATTTCAGTTTTCATTAGAATCAATTTCTAATATACATTTATTAGCTTTATTTTCAAGCATTTTTTGTTATCAGTGTTTCAGTAGCCATGGGACATGCCAGAGCTTCTAAGCCTTTGTGATTCAGGTTCACTTGTGAGGCTGTGTCCTAACCTCTGAGCTGGTGAAGTTAAATGAACCTGGGCAGATCAGTCCAGGTTGATCGACAGCCCCATATCTATTGAGATTGGTTGAACAAAAGCAGGGGACAAGGCTGCACAAGCGTTTGCAGTGATAAATGGTAGTATTAATAAAAAGAGGCCACATACTGTGCATGCTTACAGAGCTGGTAACACAATAAGAGGTATCAGTAGTGTCATTCCTACTAATGGTCATTGGCTGGTAAGGACGACACCCACAGCTGTATAGGTAGAAAGGGACAAGCCTCTACAAACATACTTAATGAGAATATGTACTGTTTCAGATATAAACTCTAAAGCATTTTGAAATCCTTTATTTTATTTGAAGCAAGAAAATATATACTACAGCGTCCCGTTAATTTGTCATCCTGTGACATCACTGCAAATATTAGACAGTGGATGAGCAGCACTGTGGGGACATTCAGTAGCATCTAGCAGCTGTTATGATGCAGTTTGTATGTAATAAGGAACATCATGTGACAGAAGTGTTGCCTGATGACTTGAGATATTCTTTACTCTTGCAGCTGACGTAAAGCTTTATTACTTCTGTCTGTGGCTGCATCACGAGTGAAGCTTATGCACTAGTCTGCTGCATGTTTTACATATACAGGGTATGGCACATATACATTTTATCTCAAGGTGAAAAGTTTAAAGGAACAGGAAACCCAAAAAAATGTTTCATGATTCAGATAGAACAAAAATTTTTCTAATTTACTTCTATTATCAAATTTGCTTCATTCGCTTGTTATCCTTTGCTGAAGGAACAGCATTGCACTAATGGCAGCTAGCTGAGCACATCTAGTTAGCCAATAACAAGAGACAAATGCGTGCAGGAACCAATCAGCAGCAGCTCCCACTAGGGTAGGATATGTGCGTATTCATTTTCAACAAGGGATACCAAAGGAACTATTTAAAAGTGTCTTAAAATTACCTGCTCTGTCTGAATCATACAAGATTAATTTTGCCTTTCATATCCCTTTAACGCATTAGCTGTAAATCCAGTTAAATACATGGTTTTCACTGTATTAGGACCATACCCTTGCACCAAGCAGAATGTTAAGCGTAGTTAATATTCATTTTCTTACTGTGATTAGCATTTCACGAGCAGTTTATTATTCGGCATTGTAAGCAGGTTGCCTGTACATGAATGTGTTTAACAGGAACCTGCATATTTAATTTCTTTTTTTTTTTCCATCAAAACCTTGTGCACTGACCGTGACTCTAATATGGTACCAGCTGTTTGCATTTTGTGCTCAGCACGAGGAAAGTGACGCAGGATACCGTGATTAGAAATGAATATATATTACTTAACCAGTTGGCTGCAAATGAGGAGCAGCAATCGGGTAACCACTGGATTCAATTTCTAAATAGTCAAATGACTTTATTAATTTGACAAAAGGCTTGTTCTCCCTATAAACTGTACTACATCTCTAAAAATATATAAATAGATTCCATGTGTAATATACCTCTTGTGCAACACAACAAGCAGGTGTATTGGCTTATTTTAAAATGACTAACTATTTTAACCCTTGCACCATAACACATCCCACTTTATGATAATGTAGTGTATTGTAATCAGGTAGCACTTGATAGAATGCTAAACTTGGTGAACATGAAGCGGGTGGATTTGCACAACTACTGCACTTGCTGGCAGGGATGTAAACATACTTTTGTCTGGATCAGGGTAATGTGCTTGTGGATCGATTGATAGCGATACTGGTAGTGAGTTGATGCCCTTGGCCTTTAGAATAAAAACAAATATATTACAGGAAGCTTACCCTTGTACAGAAGTGGTGATACCCAAGGTGGCACCAATATTCAGTTGAAGTAGTGCAACTATAGTGCTTAATACATTTATATTTCTAATGAATCGTCCTTCATATACACAGTTAAGCTTTGATTGTTGATATATATTATAGATTTGAAAGAAATCATAATGTTAATTTAATTTCACTTTTTTAGTCATCGGCACTAGAGAGAATTTTGCTTTAGATGATCACAGTTTGGGTACACACCCTTCCTGGCACTGTCTGTGGTCTGCACAGCTCAATCCCCAGTCTGTTCTTTAAGAATCAGTAGTGAAGTGCTGTGATTTCTAGAAATGACAGTCTTGCACACGTCTGGTATATACAGTATCAGATAGGATGTCTATTCCCACCTCAAGTGTTACATCATGAAATGATGACTGAAGCAGTGTGCAGGACTACAGGATACAACTGGCTAATGCTTTGCCCATGTGCCCATCTGATATGGTGTCCAGGCTGCTTTTACATTTATCTTTATGTAAATATTGTCATTGGTAGCTGTAATTCTTTTGCTTGGGTTAGGTATTATTTCATATCACCCTTTATATTTCTGTTGTTGTAATTATGGGGTTTCTGTTCCTTTTTGTAATTGCTGTGAATTGTTTTCTATAATTCTTTTATTTGTGCAATTTATACTTCATTTTTTTTATTTTTATTTTCTGACTTCCACTAAATGTTCTCAACTGAAGTTACAATAATGCTGTTTTTCTTCTTGCAAACAGGAACAAATTACTATATTCATTTGTTTTCATTAATAGTGTTAGAACATCTGTGCTTTTTAAACAGAACCTTATTAAAGGGTGATTGTTGGCAAAATATTGTCATTGTTTTTATTATTATTGATGATGATGATGATATGAAAGGCCTTCTTTTTTTGTTTATTTGTTTGCAATAAAAGTGAAAGCTGTTGAAATTTGCATAATATTTATTTTTGGATAATACGATCGATTCCCACTACTGTATTAAAAGACAGGGAGCACTACTAGGACTATGCAGAGCTGGATCTTACATTAAAAGTCCTGAGTAAATTATGGAAAGGGGAGGGGGAAACAAAGAAAATACACAAAAAGTTTCTTCAAATCACCTTCAAAAACATTATCATTTATTATTAAGTATTACTCGTGTTAATTTACAACAATAATAATTGTTACAACAAAGTTATTATATTCATATTTGATTAATCAAGACCAGTTTTCCCTCTAAGACAAGTTTTGTGAGCGGCCCAGCAGTGAAACAGTTAATAAGGGAACCACACCTTGTGGTCTGTTTCCTAATTGCTCTAATTAACTGTTTCACTGCCGGGCCACTCACAAAACTGTCCTTAGAGGGAACACTGATCAAGACCAACTAATCCTAATTAATTTATTATACTATAAGGGCTAGATTACAAGCGGAGCGCTATCTTAACGTGTGCCCTTAAAGGGGCAACTGTGCCCATTTACGGGCACACGTTTAATAACCAGCCATTACAAGTAGCTGGTTAATGCTTCCGCAAACTTGCGGTTTCACATTGCGCTCAGCCCAATTCACCAGTGGTCAGAACTAAAAGTGAAAATATGCCCCAATTGCCCCCAAAATAAAATGGACAGTAGTATACATTAAAAAATAAAGATCAACATTTAAAAAAAAAAAAAAAAAAAATGCACTACGCAGTTATAAAGGGTTTAAGTGAGGGGATGTGGGGTGTTAGAAAGAAAAAAAACGACACCTAAAGTCCCTTTACATTACGTTCAATGTAAATATACACACATACATTTTATTTTTATTTAGCTGCCCAACTCTGCGCAATAAGCCCCCTGAGCTGCACTGGGGGTTTGCCGTGTCTCGGTATGAAAACAAGGCTCACATTGAATCCTATGGGACCTCTCGAAAGTCGTGTTTGCATTTGTGCCTGATTTGTAATACCAGAGCATATTTATGTGTGCTGGTATTACTGAGAGGTGCGCAAATATCTTGCTTGCGAAAGCGCAATATTGTGCTCCACTCGTAATCTAGGCTTACATCTTTACAGTATACTCAAACAAAATCCTAAAATTGAAACTTCTTTTTACTATCCATATTTATTTGCTTTCATGTTTTCTTTTTCTTTAAAGACCACTTGTATTGGCCATGGTGGTCACCTCCCTTTAGTTAGAGAACTTTACGTCTATTGATCTTTTGTGTTATAACACAATTTTTCATTCATATTCCTTGTTAAATAAATTGATCCATTTTTTTGGGGGACATTGGTCTGTGAAAACTTATCACTCCATAAAGTGAACGATGTATACTGTAGGTTATTAATGAAATGTGAATGTTCCACCTTAATATCTAAACATCTTCAAACAAGACACCACCACATTGCTTCACTGGTGGAGATTTACAGTAGGGATGTTATCCAGACTTGCATTTGCAAGTAGATTTAGATACCTGTATGTGATCACAGCAGCTACCGAAACGTATAAAGATAGGTTAGTGTCTATGTATGAAACCACCTTGTACATTGGTGCAACCTTCATACATTCATACAGTGTTGTATCTTCTGGCAAGTATGTCTTGTTTAGGATATTTTATAGTTACTCCACTTTTATTTTGAACACGAAAAGGGCATCCAGTTTTCCTAAGCTTTGATATTTCAGTTATACTGAAACCTTGAAGAAGAAGTGTCTGCATATTAACATCCTATATAATAAAAGGCCACGTGTGTTTGTCCGAAGCTGTCATGTGCAGTAGAGACTGCTTGCGAGGACAAACAGTCCTTGCAAGCAGGGCGTGACCGGGCGGGTGTGACGTGGGCGGGACGTGATGTGGGCGTGGGTCGGGCGTGGCGCAGATGGGGTCGGGCGTGACCGGGCGGGGCCGGATGCCATGGCCGACTGCCAAGAGAGACAGAGAGCTCTAAAGAGGGGGGATAGAGAGAGCAGAAGAGGGGGGATAAAGAGAGGGAGAGAGACATCAAAAGAGAGGGGGGAGAGTGCAAAAGAGGGTGAGAGAGAGCAAAAGAGAGGGGGGAGAGAGAGAGCAAAAGAGAGGAAGAGAGAGGGGAGAGAGAGAGCAGAAGAGGGGGAGAGAGAGAAAGCAAAAGAGGGGGAGAGACAGCAAAAGAGAGACAGCAAAAGAGAGGAAGAGAGACAGCAAAAGAGAGAGGGGAGAGACAGCAAAAGAGGGGGAGAGACAGCAAAAGAGAGGAAGAGAGACAGCAAAAGAGAGGAAGAGAGACAGCAAAAGAGAGGAAGAGAGACAGCAAAAGAGAGGAAGAGAGACAGCAAAAGAGAGAGGGGAGAGAGAGCAAATGAGAGGGGGGAGAGAGCAAAAGTGAGGGTGGAGAGAGAGAGCAAAAGAGAGGGGGAGAGAAAAAAAGAGAGGGAGAGATACCGTAAAAGAGAGAGGGGAGAGAGAGAGCAAAAGAGAGGGGGAGAGAGAGCAAAAGAGAGGGAGAGAGACAGCAAAAGAGAGGAGAGAGAGAGCAAAATAGATGGAGAGAGACAGCAAAAGAGAAGGAGAGAGACAGCAAAAGAGAGAGGGGAGATAGAGAGCAAAAGAGAGGGGGAGAGAGAGCAAAAGAGAGGGAGAGAGACAGCAAAAGAGGAGAGAAAGCGCAAAATAGATGGAGAGAGACAGCAAAAGAGAGGGAGAGATACAGCAAAAGAGAGAGGGGAGAGAGAGAAAAAGAAAGGGGAAAGAGTAAAAGAGGGGGAGATGGAGAGCGCAAAAGAGAGAAAGTGAGAGAGAGTGAAAGAGAGGAGAGAGAGAGCAACCGAGAGGGGGAAAGAGAGAGAGCAAAAGAGAGGGGGAGAGACAGCAAAAAAGGGGAGAGAGAGCAAAAAAGAGGGGGAGAGAGAGAGAGCAAAAGAGAGGGGGGAGAGAGAGAGAGCAAAAGAGAGAGGGCAAAAGAGATGGGGAAGAGAGAGAGCAAAAGAGAGGGGGGAGAGAGAGAGTAAAAAGAGAGGGGGAGAGAGAGAGAGAGAGAGAGAGAGAGCAAAAGAGAGGGGAGAGAGAGAGCAAAAGAGAGGGGAGAAAGAGAGAGCAAAAGAAAGGGGGGATAGAGAGAGCGCAAAAGGCAGGGGGGATAGAGAGAGAGCAAGGGGTGGGACCGCTGTACTGTAAAAAATGGCCCGTGTACACGGGCTTTAAGACTAGTTATTAATATTCTGATGGGCTCTTTGGTCATGAGTATGAGTGCCACCTACTAGGATGAAACATAGCCCGGTTCTGTGTATTTACAATGTACACAAGTTATAATGTTATTATAATAACTAGTATTTATATAGCGCCTTTCTCCCAGTGGGACTCAAAGCGCTTTTTCAGTGCTTGCTCTCGTAATAAACCAAATCGGCAGCTGAATAGTAATAGTTGTTATGTTATTAGTACCCAGTTTAATGTTTATATATTTGTAGCATGTGATTCATTCTCTTTGTTATTATGAACGTAAGTTTACATGCAATTTAAAGGGACACTGAACCCAATTTTTTTTCTTTTATGATTCAGATAGAGCAGCAATTTTAAGCAACTTTCTAATTTACTCCTGTTATCAATTTTTCTTTGTTCTCTTTGTATCTTTATTTAAAAAAGCAGGAATGTAAGCTGACGAGCCAGCCCATTTTTGGTTCAGCACCTGGGTTTATGCTTGCTGATTGGTGGCTAAATGTACCCACCAATCAGCAAGCACTATCGAGGGTGCTGACCCAAAAATCGTCCGACTCGTAAGGTTAGAGCCCTGCTTTTTTAAATAAAGATACCAAGAGAATGAAGAAATATTATTAAAAGGAATAAATTTGAAAGTTGCTTAAAATTGCCTGATCTATCTGAACCATTAAACATTTGGGTTCAGTATCCCTTTAAGCCTTTTTCTGTTCCCCACTCATGTTTTGCTCAATGTCAACAATGATAAAAAGCATCTGTGGGTTTGTGGTGTTTTGCAAGTGCTATAAATTTGAATTCTGATTTGACTCCATACAGATGGTAGCAGGTGAGAGAATACTGTAGGAAGATGCTGTGAACTCCAGATAACCAGTAAGCTCCTATAGACTAGAGAAAAAGAATTGTGTTGGCCGATTGGGGGGTTAAAATGTTTTCTCTCTCACTTCTTTCTTATTGCTTCTTGCTAGGCTCCACAGGGAGACTTTTGCACAGCACAAAAAGATCAGCAATAAATTAATGCCATACATTTTTCTTTTTCTTTCTCATGGTATAAAATCCTTAATTTAGCCTGGGGAGGGTTTTATTACCAATGTTTTTTTGGCATGGCCAAGTTCAATTAATTTCATGTGATGGGACAAGCGTTTTCTCTCTTCTTTTATTCCTATCCAATTCTTCCAATATGTGATGTGGAAAGTACATTTTGTTATTGGTTTGCCTGTGGCTCTTGGGACCTCATTAAGGGCCCCATAAAGCATTTCCTCCATCTCTTTATTTTACACCTTCGTGTTTTCTGCTGATTTCAGGTCATTTGCATTGTCACGTCCAGCTTGATATGGAAGAGAGAGCATCCGATCTATTAATAATATTTGCTTTTGTATATAAGTAGATGTCAGCAATGAAAAATAGGTACAGTTTAAGCGTGTCGCTGTAGATAAATCCACAGTGAGGGACCTTTCTTTTTTCACGAGATGACGAAACATCCATACACTGTCGTAATACGATAAAAAACTACCTAGCAGTATCCTGTAGTTGCTAGACCACTAGGGGATTTAACATCTGTAACACGGCACATGCGTTTCAGATCGGTTTGCCTGGCATATGGTTTTGTTAGTACTGAACATAAATGAACAAATCTTATCATTTCTTTCTCATGCTTTCATGTTTGGAATAATCACAGGGTAGGAGTTATTTGATACGTGTAAGACATGCAAACATGGAAGGAGGAGGGCATTGGGTCTACCATGAAAATGGATGTGTGTTAGTTAATCATTCTAAAATATAAAAAATGACAATTAGTCTTGTAGCGCATCATGGGCATTCTGTGCATGAATGTTATGAGTGATGTTGTAGCTAGCGTAACATTGTAACTTAACCCTGAACATTTAAATACCAAATACATTTTATAAGCATTGTAATCATGGGTGCCTCCATCTTCAAATCTGGCTTTCACTGCATTCCAGTGCTGATGTGTTTGCACATACACAGCGACTCTTCTTCAGATACCTGCAGTGTAACTTGGGTTCCATAATGTTGGCATGGATACTTAAAGGGAGGTGCATAAAATGTATTTAGTGTTCCTTTATAGCCGTCAGATGGCAGCTTTCCTGGTTAAGGGTCGAAACTCACAAAGTATGCAGCAGGAACAACCCTAACACTAAGCTCAGTAGCACTTTATTAGTTTTTTTATATATATTATTTTTATTTAAGTTTACCTTAAAACTTTAACAATAAGACAAAAAAAAACATTTCAATGTTCCTACACAAGAGTAGGAATTTGTTACAATATAATGCAAAGCATATTACTTAAAGTCTTTCTGGATTGTCCCATGCTTCAAATTCTAGCACTTTATTAGTTTTAGGCCAAAATAGCACAGTGTAATAGATAGATGTTGTGTACAAGGGGTATCTTCTGAACTGACTTCTCTCACAAGTGTCTGATTTGCAATTTTGCATTATACCTTTGTGACATTGTATAGCATATTTTGCTGTGTCTTAAAAACCTAAAACACACATTTGACAAATGATATAGCTTAAAGGGACGTTCTAATGTAAAAATAAAAAGTTCTCTTTTGCTGAGGGTTGATCTTCTTTTACTGTCTTTTTAACCTATTCAAACTGACGTTGCACTCCTGGTTCATTAATGTTCATTAGTGGTGTCGCAATAGACCCATGACAGTAAAAGACTTGTTAGGTTTTCTCTGTATTTTAAGAATCACATTTGAATATCTCATAATACATTCCAGCTACAGTAAATCCTTTTCCTGCCATAAATTGCAATAAATTGGTCTCTTATTAGTTCCACTGCTACGTCTACTCGTTATATTGTACCAGTTTGTGGGTCTTCTTCTTGCCTAGTAGCCAAAAATATGAAGTTGCATCAATTATGAAAAAGTTTTATTTTTTATTTGTATCTTTTATTTCTGAACCATTTTGCCACGAGAATGTTGTATAATAATTACATATTAAAGTGAAAGTTAATCCTAGCGTTTTGCAAACGCTAGGATTAACTATTGAAACAAATAAAGGGGACTTCCATACATGAAGTATAAGATACCTCATGTAGAAATCTCCTTTATTTGTCTCAACCGATCGGCGATTTGAGCTGCTAACAAATGCCATGACAAAAAAAAATTTCCTAAGAGGTGACGTTTTTACCTCTTAGCCAAAAGCAGTGCGGTAAATCCAGCTCCCATGGGCGCCAAGCCGGATTTACCGCACTGCTATTGGCTAAGAGGTGAAAATGTCACCTCTTAGCAAAGATTTTTTTTTAGCCGTGGGTTTTGTTAGTAGCTCAAATCGCCCATTGTTTGAGACAAATAAAGGAGCTTTCTACATGAAGAATCTTATACTTTATTTGTCTCAATAGTCAATTTACAAGTTGCAAACGCTAAGATTAACTTTTCACTTTAATGTGTAATATAAAAAGACATTGTTCTTCCCTTTTGCACTGGGGTTTGTAAAACCGATGTTTGTAGCTTTCTAGTACTATCTTCATGTATGCTCATATATATTGTCAGTTAAACAATATTATGCAAAAATATAGTCCACCTTAAGCTATACAATTCAAGTAATATGCTAATGATTATCCCTGATTACTGGTTAAATAGGATAGAAAAGCAAATTATGCTACTGTGTCTGACTTTTGCTCTTCCAGAAGATGCTGAAGTCTTTTTATCTTGACTGCAGCATTTTCATTTTGTTTAGCGATACATCTCTCTGGCAATGAAGTAAATGAAATGACACTATTTTGCCTAATAAATTTAGGCATCCAACCCTTTAGTTCTAATTTATAGTGATCTTTATAGTTCCTGGTTTTAAGTGTTCTGACAGGGATAATGCTTTCGGATGTGCTTGAGTTGGAGATGTTTCAAGCAAATAAAAAAGAGCTTAAAAAGTAAAATAAGGTGAATCACCAAGAGATTAATTTCTCATGTCTTCTCGCTGTTTTATAAAGTTTGTTTCGGGTCTTTTTTAAGATTATCAGCTTCCTTGCTGTGTTTATATACAGCTACAAATCCCTGTATCCAAACTGTGGGACCGGAAAAGATTGAGATTTCAGAATATTTGTATATTTGCATCTGCAAAATGGGATAGTTTGGAGAGGGGTGAGATGAAGTATAAACATCTAATGTCATTTAGGTAATATTTATATATCATACAACATCTTATACATGCAACCTAATGGTAGTTTTATATAGTTTTTAATAGTTATGTATACATAGTACCATCAGAAAGATAATACAGTACTGTATTTAGTAAGGTATTAGTTGTTTCTTTCATGTAATTGGCAAGAGTCCATGAGCTAGTGACGTATGGGATATACAATCCTACCAGGAGGGGCAAAGTTTCCCAAACCTCAAAATGCCTATAAATACACCCCTCACCACACCCACAATTCAGTTTTTACAATCTTTGCCTCCTATGGAGGTGGTGAAGTAAGTTTGTGCTAGATTTTCTTCTGTGATATGCGCTTCTCAGCATTTTAAAGCCCAACTGACCCAATGAATGTCAGAGGGATGTGAAGGGAGTATCACCTATTGAATTCTATGGTTTCTCCAACATAGGTGTGTCCGGTCCACGGCGTCATCCTTACTTGTGGGATATTCTCTTCCCCAACAGGAAATGGCAAAGAGCCCAGCAAAGCTGGTCACATGATCCCTCCTAGGCTCCGCCTTCCCCAGTCATTCTCTTTGCCGTTGTACAGGCAACATCTCCACGGAGATGGCTTAGAGTTTTTTAGTGTTTAACTGTAGTTTTTATTATTCAATCAAGAGTTTGTTATTTTAAAATAGTGCTGGTATGTACTATTTACTCTGAAACAGAAAAGAGATGAAGATTTCTGTTTGTAAGAGGAAAATGATTTTAGCAACCGTTACTAAAATCGATGGCTGTTCCACACAGGACTGTTGAGAGGAATTAACTTCAGTTGGGGGAACAGTGAGCAGACTTTTGCTGCTTGAGGTATGACACATTCTAACAAGACGATGTAATGCTGGAAGCTGTCATTTTCCCTATGGGATCCGGTAAGCCATTTTTATTACAGACAGTAAATAAGGGCTTCACAAGGGCTTTTTAAGACTGTAGACATTTTCTGGGCTAAATCGATTTATATATAAACATATTTTATACTCCATAGCCTTGAGGAATTATTTTAATCTTGGGAATTTTGTAAAATAACCGGCAGGCACTGTATTGGACACCTTATTCTCTAGGGGCTTTCCCTAATCATAGGCAGAGTCTAATTTTCGCGCCTGTATTGCGCACTTGTTTTTGAGAAGCATGACATGCAGATGCATGTGTGGGGAGCTCTGATACATAGAAAAGACTTTCTGAAGGCGTCATTTGGTATCGTATTCCCCTTTGGGCTTGGTTGGGTCTCAGCAAAGCAGATACCAGGGACTGTAAAGGGGTTAAATATAAAAACGGCTCCGGTTCCGTTATTTTAAGGGTTAAAGCTTCCAAATTTGGTGTGCAATACTTTTAAGGCTTTAAGACACTGTGGTGAAATTTTGGTGAATTTTGAACAATTCCTTCATACTTTTTCGCAATTGCAGTAATAAAGTGTGTTCAGTTTAAAATTTAAAGTGACAGTAACGGTTTTATTTTAAAACGTTTTTTGTACTTTGTTATCAAGTTTATGCCTGTTTAACATGTCTGAACTGCCAGATAGACTGTGTTCTGAATGTGGGGAAGCCAAGGTTCCTTCTCATTTAAATAGATGTGATTTATGTGACACAAAATTTAGAGAAAATGATGCCCAAGATGATTCCTCAAGTGAGGGGAGTAAGCATGGTACTGCATCATCCCCTCCTTCGTCTACACCAGTCTTGCCCACACAGGAGGCCCCTAGTACATCTAGCGCGCCAATACTCCTTACTATGCAACAATTAACGGCTGTAATGGATAATTCTATCAAAAACATTTTAGCCAAAATGCCCACTTATCAGCGAAAGCGCGACTGCTCTGTTTTAGAAAATACTGAAGAGCATGAGGACGCTGATGATATTGTTTCTGAAGGGCCCCTACACCAGTCTGAGGGGGCCAGGGAGGTTTTGTCTGAGGGATAAATTTCAGATTCAGGGAAAATTTCTCAACAAGCTGAACCTGATGTGATTACATTTAAATTTAAGTTGGAACATCTCCGCGCTCTGCTTAAGGAGGTGTTATCCACTCTGGATGATTGTGAGAATTTGGTCATCCCAGAGAAACTATGTAAAATGGACAAGTTCCTAGAGGTCCCGGGGCCCCCCGAAGCTTTTCCTATACCCAAGCGGGTGGCGGACATTGTAAATAAAGAATGGGAAAGGCCCGGTATACCTTTCGTCCCTCCCCCCATATTTAAAAAATTGTTTCCTATGGTCGACCCCAGAAAGGACTTATGGCAGACAGTCCCCAAGGTCGAGGGGGCGGTTTCTACTCTAAACAAACGCACCACTATACCCATAGAAGATAGTTGTGCTTTCAAAGATCCTATGGATAAAAAATTAGAAGGTTTGCTTAAAAAGATGTTTGTTCAGCAAGGTTACCTTCTACAACCAATTTCATGCATTGTCCCTGTCACTACAGCCGCGTGTTTCTGGTTCGATGAGCTAGAAAAGGCGATCACTAGTAATTCTCCTTCTTATGAGGAGATTATGGACAGAATCCGTGCTCTCAAATTGGCTAATTCTTTCACCCTAGACGCCACTTTGCAATTGGCTAGGTTAGCTGCGAAAAATTCTGGGTTTGCTATTGTGGCGCGCAGAGCGCTTTGGTTAAAATCTTGGTCAGCGGATGCGTCTTCCAAGAACAAATTGCTTAACATTCCTTTCAAGGGGAAAACGCTGTTTGGCCCTGACTTGAAAGAGATTATCTCTGATATCACTGGGGGCAAGGGCCACGCCCTTCCTCAGGATAGGTCTTTCAAGGCCAAAAATAAACCTAATTTTCGTCCCTTTCGTAGAAACGGACCAGCCCCAAGTGCTACGTCCTCTAAGCAAGAGGGTAATACTTCTCAAGCCAAGCCAGCCTGGAGACCAATGCAAGGCTGGAACAAGGGAAAGCAGGCCAAGAAACCTGCCACTGCTACCAAGACAGCATGAGATGTTGGCCCCCGATCCGGGACCGGATCTGGTGGGGGGCAGACTCTCTCTCTTCGCTCAGGCTTGGGCAAGAGATGTTCTGGATCCTTGGGCGCTAGAAATAGTCTCCCAAGGTTATCTTCTGGAATTCAAGGGGCTTCCCCCAAGGGGGAGGTTCCACAGGTCTCAATTGTCTTCAGACCACATAAAAAAACAGGCATTCTTACATTGTGTAGAAGACCTGTTAAAAATGGGAGTGATTCATCCTGTTCCATTAGGAGAACAAGGGATGGGGTTCTACTCCAATCTGTTCGTAGTTCCCAAAAAAGAGGGAACGTTCAGACCAATCTTAGATCTCAAGATCCTAAACAAGTTTCTCAAGGTTCCATCGTTCAAAATGGAAACCATTCGAACAATTCTTCCTTCCATCCAGGAAGGTCAATTCATGACCACGGTGGATTTAAAGGATGCGTATCTACATATTCCTATCCACAAGGAACATCATCGGTTCCTAAGGTTCGCATTCCTGGACAAGCATTACCAGTTCGTGGCACTTCCGTTCGGATTAGCCACTGCTCCAAGGATTTTCACAAAGGTACTAGGGTCCCTTCTAGCGGTGCTAAGACCAAGGGGCATTGCAGTAGTACCTTACTTGGACGACATTCTGATTCAAGCGTCGTCCCTTCCTCTAGCAAAGGCTCACACGGACATTGTCCTGGCCTTTCTCAGATCTCACGGATGGAAAGTGAACGTAGAAAAGAGTTCTCTATCTCCGTCAACGAGGGTTCCCTTCTTGGGAACAATAATAGACTCCTTAGAAATGAGGATTTTTCTGAAAGAGGCCAGAAAAACAAAACTTCTAAACTCTTGTCAAATACTTCATTCCGTTCCTCTTCCTTCCATAGCGCAGTGCATGGAAGTAATAGGTTTGATGGTAGCGGCAATGGACATAGTTCCTTTTGCGCGCATTCATCTAAGACCATTACAACTGTGCATGCTCAGTCAGTGGAATGGGGACTATACAGACTTGTCTCCGACGATACAAGTAAATCAGAGGACCAGAGATTCAATCCGTTGGTGGCTGTCCCTGGACAACCTGTCACAGGGGATGAGCTTCCGCAGACCAGAGTGGGTCATTGTCACGACCGACGCCAGTCTGATGGGCTGGGGCGCGGTCTGGGGACCCCTGAAAGCTCAGGGTATTTGGTCTCGGGAAGAATCTCTTCTACCGATAAATATTCTGGAACTGAGAGCGATACTCAATGCTCTCAAGGCTTGGCCTCAGCTAGCAAAGGCCAAGTTCATACGGTTTCAATCAGACAACATGACGACTGTTGCGTACATCAACCATCAGGGGGGAACAAGGAGTTCCCTGGCGATGGAAGAAGTGACCAAAATCATTCAATGGGCGGAGACTCACTCCTGCCACTTGTCTGCAATCCACATCCCAGGAGTGGAAAATTGGGAAGCGGATTTTCTGAGTCGTCAGACATTACATCCGGGGGAGTGGGAACTCCATCCGGAAATCTTTGCCCAAATTACTCAACTGTGGGGCATTCCAGACATGGATCTGATGGCCTCTCGTCAGAACTTCAAGGTTCCTTGCTACGGGTCCAGATCCAGGGATCCCAAGGCGACTCTAGTAGATGCACTAGTAGCACCTTGGACCTTCAAACTAGCTTATGTATTCCCGCCGTTTCCTCTCATCCCCAGGCTGGTAGCCAGGATCAATCAGGAGAGGGCATCGGTGATCTTGATAGCTCCTGCGTGGCCACGCAGGACTTGGTATGCAGACCTGGTGAATATGTCATAGGCTCCACCACGGAAGCTACCTTTGAGACGAGACCTTCTTGTTCAAGGTCCGTTCGAACATCCGAATCTGGTCTCACTCCAACTGACTGCTTGGAGATTGAACGCTTGATCTTATCAAAGCGAGGGTTCTCAGATTCTGTTATTGATACTCTTGTTCAGGCCAGAAAGCCTGTAACTAGAAAAATTTACCACAAAATATGGAAAAAATATATCTGTTGGTGTGAATCTAAAGGATTCCCTTGGGACAAGGTAAAAATTCCTAAGATTCTATCCTTTCTTCAAGAAGGATTGGAGAAAGGATTATCTGCAAGTTCCTTGAAGGGACAGATTTCTGCCTTGTCTGTGTTACTTCACAAAAAGCTGGCAGCTGTGCCAGATGTTCAAGCCTTTGTTCAGGCTCTGGTTAGAATCAAGCCTGTTTACAAACCTTTGACTCCTCCTTGGAGTCTCAATTTAGTTCTTTCAGTTCTTCAGGGGGTTCCGTTTGAACCCTTACATTCCGTTGATATTAAGTTATTATCTTGGAAAGTTTTGTTTTTGGTTGCAATTTCTTCTGCTAGAAGAGTTTCAGAATTATCTGCTCTGCAGTGTTCTCCTCCTTATCTGGTGTTCCATGCAGATAAGGTGGTTTTACGTACTAAACCTGGTTTTCTTCCGAAAGTTGTTTCTAACAAAAACATTAACCAGGAGATAGTCGTGCCTTCTTTGTGTCCGAATCCAGTTTCAAAGAAGGAACGTTTGTTGCACAATTTGGATGTTGTTCGCGCTCTAAAATTCTATTTAGATGCTACAAAGGATTTTAGACAAACATCTTCCTTGTTTGTTGTTTATTCTGGTAAAAGGAGAGGTCAAAAAGCAACTTCTACCTCTCTCTCTTTTTGGATTAAAAGCATCATCAGATTGGCTTATGAGACTGCCGGACGGCAGCCTCCTGAAAGAATCACAGCTCATTCCACTAGGGCTGTGGCTTCCACATGGGCCTTCAAGAACGAGGCTTCTGTTGATCAGATATGTAAGGCAGCGACTTGGTCTTCACTGCACACTTTTACCAAATTTTACAAGTTTGATACTTTTGCTTCTTCTGAGGCTATTTTTGGGAGAAAGGTTTTGCAAGCCGTGGTGCCTTCCATTTAGGTGACCTGATTTGCTCCCTCCCTTCATCCGTGTCCTAAAGCTTTGGTATTGGTTCCCACAAGTAAGGATGACGCCGTGGACCGGACACACCTATGTTGGAGAAAACAGAATTTATGTTTACCTGATAAATTACTTTCTCCAACGGTGTGTCCGGTCCACGGCCCGCCCTGGTTTTTTAATCCGGTCTGATAATTTATTTTCTTTAACTACAGTCACCACGGTATCATATGGTTTCTCCTATGCAAATATTCCTCCTTTACGTCGGTCGAATGACTGGGGAAGGCGGAGCCTAGGAGGGATCATGTGACCAGCTTTGCTGGGCTCTTTGCCATTTCCTGTTGGGGAAGAGAATATCCCACAAGTAAGGATGACGCCGTGGACCGGACACACCGTTGGAGAAAGTAATTTATCAGGTAAACATAAATTCTGTTTTTCCTTGCGGGAAATGTTTTCATTGGTTTTCTGTTATCGGTCATAGAGATTCATCTCCTACCTCCCTTATTAGATCGACGATATACTCTCATATTCCATTACCTCTACTGATAACTGTTTCAGTACTGGTTTGACTATCTGCTATATGTGGATGGGTGTCTTTCGGTAAGTATGTTTTTATTTCTTAAAGACACTCTCAGCTATGGTTTGGCACTTTATGTATTAATGTAAAGTTCTAAATATATGTATTGTACTTATATTTGCCATGAGTCAGGTTTATGTATATTTCCTTTTGCAGACTATCAGTTTCAAAATTTGGAAAAACATTATTTTTTCTTACCTGGGATATAGTCTTTTCTTCAAAATTGACTGTTTTCATTAATTTTCGCAGGTAAAATTTAGGCTCGCGAGGCTGCAAAATGCTGATATTTATTGCGTCATTCTTGGCACGAGAATTTTTTTGCCACGAAGGTACGGTCGGTGACGCAAATTCGCCATTTCCGGCATCTTAGTTGACGCCAGGTTTCCTTGCACAAGGTTGCATCTGCCATGACGCAAGTTGCGTCATTTCCGGTTGTTGTTAGTGCCAAAAAATTTTGTTTTGAGTTGCACGTCATACTTGGCGCCAAATAATTTTATTATTTAAATCCCACTTCCTATATGCCTCTTGCCTTTTTCTATGCTCAGAGGGCTATGCTGTTTGCATTTTTTTTTTCCCATTCCTGAAATTGCCATATAAGGAAATTGATAATTTTGCTTTATATGTTGTTTTTTTCTCTTACCTTTTGCAAGATGTCTCAATCTGATCCTGTCTCAGAAACCACTGTTGGATCCCTGCTGCCTGATAACAGTTCTACCAAAGATAAGTGTATCTGTAGCTGTAGTATGTAACAGTTGTCATGATAAGCTTTTACATGCAGATAATGTATCCATCAGTACTAGTACAATGCCGGTTGTTCCTTCAACATCTAATGTACATTATATCCCTGTGAATATAAAATATTTTATTGCTTATGCGATTCAGAAGGCTTTGTCTGCCATTCAGCCTTCTAATAAACGTAAAAGGTCTTTTAAAACTTCTCATAAAGATGATGAATTTTCAAATGACCAAAAACATACTGAATTATCCTCCTCTGATGAGGATCTATCTGATTTTGAAGATCCTACCTCAGATATTGACACTGACAAATCTACTTATCTCTTTAAGATGTAGTATATTCTTCCTTGTTAAAAGGAGTGTTAATTACTTTGGATATTGAGGAAACTAGTCCTCTTGATATTAAAACTAGTAAACGTTTAAATTCTGTTTAAAAACCTCCTGTAGTTACTCCAGAGGTTTTTCCAGTTCCTGATGCTATTTCTGATATAATTTCAAAGGAATGGAATAGGCGTGGTACTTCTTTTATACCTTCTTCTAGGTTTAAAAAGTTGTATCCTTTGCCAGAAGCCAGATTGGAGTTTTGGGAAAAAATCCCCAAAGTTTATGGGGCTATTTCTACTTTTTCCAAACGTACTACTATCCCTATGGAAGATAGTACTTCCTTTAAGGATCCTTTAGATAGGAAACTTGAATCTTATCTAAGGAAAGCTATTTATTTTCTGTATATCTTCTCAGGCCTGCACTTTCTATAGCTGATGTTGCAGCTGCATCAACCTTCTGGTTGGAAAGCTTAGCGCAACAGGAAACAGATTCTGAGTTTTCTAGCGTTGTTCGCTTGCTTCAACATGCTAATCATTTTATCTGTATGCTATTTTTGATATCAAAATTGATGTTAAATCTATGTCTTTAGCTATTTTAGCTAGAAGAGCTTTGTGGCTCAAATATTGGCATGCTGACATGCTATCTAAGTCTTATTACTATATCTTTCTTTCCAAGGTAACAATTTATTTGGTTCCCAGTTGGATTCCATTATTTCAACTGTCACTGGGGGGAAGGGAGTTTTTTTCAGGATAAAAGAACTAAAGGCAAATCTAAAGCATCTAATCGTTTTCGTTCTTTTCAACAGAATAAGGAACAGAAACCAAATCCTTCCCCCAAGTAATCTGGTTCCAATTGGAAGCCTTCTTCATGTTGGAATAAATCCAAGCCTTTTAAGAAACCAAAGCCAGCCCCCAAGTCTGCATGATGGTGCATCCCTCATTCCAGTTCAACTGGTGGGGCGCAGATTCAAATTTTTCCAGAACATTTGGGCAGATTCAATTTTTTCCAGAACATTTGGGCAGATGCTGTCCAAAATCATTGGATTCAGAGCATTGTCTATCAAGGTAATCGAATAGGATTCAGAATAAGACCTTCTGTGAGAAGATTTTTTCTCTCACGCGTTCCAGCAAATCCAGTGAAGGCTCAGTCTTTTCTGAAGTGTGTTTCAGATCTAGAGCTTTCAGGGGTAATTATACCAGTTCTGTTTCAGGAACATGGTCTGGGGTTTTATTCAAATCTATTCATTGTCCCAAAGAAAGAAAATTCATTCAGGCCAGTTCTGGATCTGAACATTTTGAATCGTTTTGTAAGAGTGCCAGCTTTCAAAATGTTGACTATAAGGACTTTTCTGCCTTTTGTTCAGCAAGGTCATTATATGGCCACAATAGACTTACAGGATGCATATCTTCACATTCCAAATCATCCAGATCACTATCGGTTTCTGAGATTCTCTTTTCTAGACAAGCATTACCAATTTTTCGCTCTTCCATTTGGCCTAGTGACAGCTCCAAGCATTTTTTCAAAGGTTCTCAGTGCCCTACTCTCTGTTATCAGAGAACAGGGTATTGCGGGGTTTCCTTATTTGGACAATATCTTGGTACTAGCTCAGTCTTTACATTCTGCAGAATCCCACACAAATCAACTAGTGTTGTTTTTTCAAAGACATGGTTGAAGGATCAATTTACCAAAAAGTTCCTTGATTCCTCAGACAAGGGTTACCATTTTAGGTTTCCAGATAGATTCAGTGTCCATGACTCTGTCTCTAACAGGCAAGAGACAAATAAAATTGGTTTCAGCTGGCTATGTGCATGGAAGTTTTAGGTCTCATGACTGCAGCATCGAACGCGATCCCCTTTGCTCGTTTTCATATGAGACCTCTCCAGCTTTGTATGCTGAATCAATAGTGCAGGGATTATACAAAGATATCACAATTAATATCCTTAAATCCCAATGTTCGACTCTCTCTGACTTGATGGTTAGATCACCATTGTATAGTTCAAGGGGCCTCCTTTGTTCATCCAACCTGGACTGTAATCACAACAGATGCAAGTCTTTCAGGTTGGGGAGCTGTCTGTGGATCTCTGACAGCACAAGGGGTTTGGAAATCTCAAGAGGCGAGGTTACCAATCAATATTTTAGAACTCTGTGCTATTTTCAAGGCTCTTCAGGTTTGGCCTCTCTATTGAAGAGAGAGTCATTCATTTGTTTTCAGACAGACAATGTCACAACTGTGGCATATGTCAATCATCAAGGTGGGACTCCCAGTCCCATAGCTATGAAAGAAGTATCTCAGATACTTGCTTGGGCGTAATCCAGCTCTTGTCTAATTTCTGCGGTACATATCCCAGGTGTAGACAATTGTTAAGCGGATTATCTCAACCGTCAGACTTTACATCCAGGGGAATGGTCACTCCATCCAGATGTTTTTTCAGATTGTTCAGATGTGGTGTCTTCCAGAAATAGATCTGATGGCTTCCCATATGAACAAGAAACTTCCCAGGTACCTCTCCAGGTCCAGGGATCCTCCGGCGGAGTCGGTGGATGCGTTAGCAGTTCCTTGGTTTTACTAACCTGCTTATATCTTCCCGCCTCTAGTTCTTCTTCCAAAAGTGATCTCCAAGATCATCATAGAACATTAATTTGTGTTTCTGGTAGCACCAGCATAGCCTCACAGGTTCTGGTATGCGGACCTTGTCCGAATGTCCAGTTGTCAACCTTGGCCTCTTCCTTTAAGACCAGATCTTCTGTCTCAAGGACCGTTTTTCCATCAGGATCTCAAATCATTAAATTTGAAGGTATGGAAATTGAATGCTTAGTCATAGAGGTTTCTCTGACTCAGTGATTGATACTATGTTACAGGCTCGTAAATCTGTTTCTAGGAAGATTTATTATTGAGTTTGGAAGACTTCTATTTCATGGTGTTCTTTTCATAAATAAATTCTCCTTGATGGTCTGGATAAAGGTTTGTCTGCAAGTTCCTTGAAGGGACAAATCTCTGCTCTTTTTGTTTTATTTCCCAGAAAAATTGCTTAACTTCCTGATATTCACTGTTTTTGTTCAGGCTGTGGTCCGTATCAAGCCTGTCATTAAATCAATCTCTCCTCCTTGGAGTCTTAATTTGGTCTTGAGAGCTTTACAGGCTCCTCCTTTTGAGCCTATGCATTCTTTGGATATCTCTTCTGCTAAAAGAGTTTCTGAATTATCTACTCTTTCTTGTGAGTCACCTTTTCTGATTTTTCATCAAGATAAGGCAGTTTTGCGGACTTCATTTACATTTTTACCTAAAGTTGTGAATTCTAACAACATTAATAGGGAAATTGTTGTCCCCTCTTTGTGTCCAAATCCTAAGAATTCTTTGGAGAGATCCTTACATTCTCTGGATGTTGTAAGAGCTTTGAAATATTATGTTGATGCTACTAAAGATTTCAGGAAGACTTCTAGTCTATTTGTTGTCTTTTCTGGTTCTAGGAAAGGTCAGAAAGCATCTGCCATTTCCTTGGCATCTTGGTTAAAGCTTTTGATTCATAAGGCTTATATGGAGTCGGGTCAGGCCCCACATCAGAGAATCACAGCTTTGTGGGCTTTTAAGAATGAAGCTTCAGTTGATCAGATTTGCAAAGCAGCGATTTAGTCTTCTTTGCATACATTTATTAAATTCTACCTTTTTGATGTATTTGCCTCTTCGGAAGCAGTTTTTGGTAAAAAAGTTCTTCAGGCAGCTGTTTCAGTTTGATTCATCTGCTTATGTTTAAAAAAATTTTTATTTTCAATTAGAAGAAAAACTTATTTCTTTCATGTAATTAGCAAGAGTCCATGAGCTAGTGACGTATGGGATATACATCCCTACCAGGAGGGGCAAAGTTTCCCAAACCTCAAAATGCCTATAAATACACCCCTCACCACACCCACAAATCAGTTTTTACAAACTTTGCCTCCTATGGAGGTGGTGAAGTAAGTTTGTGCTAGATTCTACGTTGATATGCGCTCCGCAGCAGGTTGGAGCCCGGTTTTCCTCTCAGCGTGCAGTGAATGTCAGAGGGATGTGAGGAGAGTATTGCCTATTTGAATTCAATGATCTCCTTCTACGGGGTCTATTTCATAGGTTCTTTGTTATCGGTCGTAGAGATTCATCTCTTACCTCCCTTTTCAGATCGACGATATACTCTTATTTATATACCATTACCTCTGCTGATTTTCGTTTCAGTACTGGTTTGGCTTTCTACAACATGTAGATGAGTGTCCTGGGGTAAGTAAATCTTATTTTCTGTGACACTCTAAGCTATGGTTGGGCACTTTTTTATAAAGTTCTAAATATATGTATTCAAACATTTATTTGCCTTGACTCAGGATGTTCAACATTCCTTATTTCAGACAGTCAGTTTCATATTTGGGATAATGCATATGAATAAATCAATTTTTTTCTTACCTTAAAAATTTGACTTTTTCCCTGTGGGCTGTTAGGCTCGCGGGGGCTGAAAATGCTTCATTTTATTGCGTCATTCTTGGCGCGGACTTTTTTGGCGCAAATTTTTTTTTTCTGTTTCCGTGCGTCATACGTGTCGCCGGAAGTTGCGTCATTTTTTACGTTCTTTTGCGCCAAAAGTGTCGGCGTTCCGGATGTGGCGTCATTTTTGTCGCCAAATAATGTGGGCGTCACGTTTGGCGCTAAAAAAATATGGGCGTCACTATTGTCTCCACATTATTTAATGCTTCTGGTTGCTAGAAGCTTGTTCACTGGCATTTTTTCCCCATTCCTGAAACTGTCATTTAAGGAATTTGATCAATTTTGCTTTATATGTTGTTTTTTCTATTACATATTGCAAGATGTCCCACGTTGAAACTGAGTCAGAAGATACTTCTGGAAAATCGCTGCCTGGGGCTGGAGCTACCAAAGCTAAGTGTATCTGCTGTAAACTTATGGTATCTGTTCCTCCAGCTGTTGTTTGTACTGTTTTGTCATGACAAACTGTTAATGCAGATAATATTTCCTTTAGTACTGTTACATTACCTGTTGCTGTTCTGTCACCATCTAATACTCAGAGTGTTCCTGATAACATAAGAGATTTTGTTTATAAATTCATTAAGAAGGCTATGTCTGTTATTCCTCCTTCTAGTAAACGTAAAAAGTCTTTTAAAACTTCTCATTTTTCAGATGAATTTTTAAATGAACATCATCATTCTGATTCTGATAATGGTTCTTCTGGTTCAGAGGATTCTGTCTCAGAGGTTGATGCTGATAAATCTTCATATTTATTTAAAATGGAATTTATTCGTTCTTTACTTAAAGAAGTCCTAATTGCATTAGAAATTGAGGATTCTGGTCCTCTTGATACTAAATCTAAACATTTAGATAAGGTTTTTAAATCTCCTGTAGTTATTCCAGAAGTTTTTCCTGTCCCTAGTGCTATTTCTGAAGTAATTTCCAGGGAATGGAATAATTTGGGTAATTCATTTACTCCTTCTAAACGTTTTAAGCAATTATATCCTGTGCCATCTGACAGATTAGAGTTTTGGGACAAAATCCCTAAAGTTGATGGGGCTGTCTCTACTCTTGTTAAGCGTACTACTGTTCCTACGGCAGATGGTACTTCCTTTAAGGATCCTTTAGATAGGAAAATTGAATCCTTTCTAAGAAAATCTTACTTGTGTTCAGGTAATCTTCTTAGACCTGCTATATCTTTAGCGGATGTTGCTGCAGCTTCATCTTTTGGTTAGAAGCTTTAGCGCAACAAGTAACAGATCATAATTCTCATAGCATTTTTATTCTTCTTCAACATGCTAATAATTTTATTTGTGATGCCATCTTTGATATCATTAGAGTTGATGTCAGGTATATGTCTCTAGCTATTTTAGCTAGAAGAGCTTTATGGCTTAAAACTTGGAATGCTGATATGTCTTCTAAGTCTACTCTGCTTTCCCTTTCTTTCCAGGGTAATAATCGTTTTCGTTCCTTTCTTCACAACAAGGAACAAAAACCTGATCCTTCATCCTCAGGAGCGGTATCAGTTTGGAAACCATCTCCAGTCTGGAATAAATCCAAGCCTTTTAGAAAATCAAAGCCAGCTCCTAAGTCCACATGAAGGTGCGGCCCTCATTCCAGCTCAGCTGGTAGGGGGCAGATTACGTTTTTTCAAAGAAATTTGGATCAATTCCGTTCACAATCTTTGGATTCAGAACATTGTTTCAGAAGGGTACAGAATTGGCTTCAAGATAAGGCCTCCTGCAAAGAGATTTTTTCTTTCCCGTGTCCCAGTAAACCCAGCGAAGGCTCAAGCATTTCTGAAATGTGTTTCAGATCTAGAGTTGACTGGAGTAATTTTGCCAGTTCCAGTTCTGGAACAGGGACTGGGGTTTTATTCAAATCTCTTCATTGTACCAAAGAAGGAAAATTCCTTCAGACCAGTTCTGGATCTAAAAATATTGAATCGTTATGTAAGGATACCAACATTCATAATGGTAACTGTAAGGACTATCCTGCTTTTTATTCAACAAGGGTATTATATGTCTACAATAGATTTACAGGATGCATATCTGCATATTCCGATTCATCCAGATCACTATCAGTTTCTGAGATTCTCTTTCCTAGACAAGCATTACCAGTTTGTGGCTCTGCCGTTTGGCCTAGCTACAGCTCCAAGAATTTTTACGAAGGTTCTCGGTGCCCTTCTGTCTGTAATCAGAGAACAGGGTATTGTGGTATTCCTTATTTGGACGATATCTTGGTACTTGCTCAGTCTTCACATTTAGCAGAATCTCATACGAATCGACTTGTGTTGTTTCTTCAACATCATGGTTGGAGGATCAATTTACCAAAAAGTTCATTGATTCCTCAGACTCAGGTAACCTTTTTAGGTTTTCAGATAGATTCAGTGTCCATGACTCTATCTTTGACAGACATGAGACGTCTAAAATTGATATCAGCTTGTCGAAACCTTCAGTCACAATCTTTCTCTTCGGTAGCCTTATGCATGGAAATTCTAGGTCTTATGACTGCGGCATCGGACGCGATCCCCTTTGCTCGTTTTCACATGCGGCCTCTTCAGCTCTGTATGCTGAACCAGTGGTGCAGGGATTACACAAAGATATCTCAATTTATATCTTTAAAACCGATTGTACGACACTCTCTGACGTGGTGGACAGATCACCATCGTTTAGTTCAGGGGGCTTCTTTTGTTCTTCCGACCTGGACTGTAATTTCAACAGATGCAAGTCTTACAGGTTGGGGAGCTGTGTGGGGGTCTCTGACAGCACAAGGGGTTTGGGAATCTCAGGAGGTGAGATTACCGATTAATATTTTGGAACTCTGTGCAATTTTCAGAGCTCTTCAGTCTTGGCCTCTTCTAAAGAGAGAATCGTTCATTTGTTTTCAGACAGACAATGTCACAACTGTGGTAGAGCTGCAACAACTAATCGGCATAATCGATAATAATCGATTATGAAAATAGTTGTCAACGAATCTCATAATCGATTAATCGATTAGTTGGTTTGCAATTAGTTGGTCTGTGCACAACACCAGCTGCTTCACTCCAATGACCTCCTGCATATGGTATTGTATTTTATGGTTATGTCCTTAGCCTAAAGGACGTCTACAGACGTCTACTTTTCACTTTTTCAGGACAGTATATGTTTACAACTACCCCTGGCTTATGTGCAACCCAGATATAATAGTCATCATTTGGATTGTTTATATTAAATCTGGTGATTTGGAACTATGCTTTTCATGATATAGTGCTGAGCTTGTTGTTTAAACCTTGCCCCTAGATTGATGGGAGTTATTTAAATTGATGTGCACTATTATCTGTTTGCACAATTATTAGCGTATTGCTTGCTATTGCTGATTATATGTACTGTATAAACAAATGTGTAAGGCTTTGTCCTGTTATTGATATACAGTCCTTAGCGCTTTTGATCTTGTTTTTTATTGTTTTTTTTTTTATATTTTTAATAAATTGTGATAATATGTACCAGATTCAACCTTTATAAGTATATATTCGTTATTTTTAGAGCGGACTAGACATTTCCCCTAACCTTATAGCTGGTTATTTACCATTGCATATAGATATTCAAGATATGTTTATGTTAGAATGAAGTCAAGGGTTACTTTATTGAGAGGTCCCTTGCCAAGGTAGAAAACACTTAGCATTGGTGAAGAGCTAACAAAGATAAATATCCCACTTTGGTGAAATTGGCAAAACCCTACTTATACACCTCAACAGCCTTTTCTCTGCTGCAGGAAATATAGCTGCAAACAGAGAACCAGCCTTAGCCAGAAGCATGTGGACATGTTGAGATTTTTGCATTTCAATGCAAAGTTTCTGAAAGAGTGAATAACAGAATGTTATTAACAGTGATAGTCTAACTCTTTCTAGTTCTACCTCTTTTCAAAAAGTTTGTGGTTTTGTTTTGTATAATTATAAAACTGTGCTCTGCTGCTTAAAAATTGAAGAAACAGTTGTTTTAATGTAAATTTTTCGTCTGAAGTTTATATTTGTAACACTCATTAAGCGGATTTTATTTAAAACATAGAAAACTATTATTCATTCTCTTTTTTTATCCGATTAGTCGATTAATCGAAAAAATAATCGGCCGATTAATCGATTATGAAAATAATCGTTAGTTGCAGCCCTAAACTGTGGCATACATCAATCATCAAGGAGGGACTCACAGTCCTCTGGCTATGAAAGAAGTATCTCGAATTCTGGTATGGGCGGAATCCAGCTCCTGTCTAGTTTCTGCGGTTCATATCCCAGGTATAGACAATTGGGAAGCGGATTATCTCAGTCGCCAAACGTTACATCCGGGCGAATGGTCTCTTCTCCCAAAGGTATTTCTTCAGATTGTTCAAATGTGGGGTCTTCCAGAAATAGATCTGATGGCTTCTCATCTAAACAAGAAACTTCCCAGGTATCTGTCCAGATCCAGGGATCCTCAAGCGGAAGCAGTGGATGCGTTGTCACTTCCTTGGAAGTATCATCCTGCCTATATCTTTCCGCCTCTAGTTCTTCTTCCAAGAGTATTCTCCAAGATTCTGAAGGAATGCTCGTTTTTTCTGCTGGTGGCTCCAGCATGGCCTCACAGGTTTTGGTATGCGGATCTTGTCCGGATGGCCTCTTGCCAACCGTGGACTCTTCCGTTAAGACCAGACCTTCTGTCACAAGGTCCCTTTTTCCATCAGGATCTCAAATCCTTAAATTTAAAGGTATGGAGATTGAACACTTGCTTCTTAGTCAAAGAGGTTTCTCTGACTCTGTGATTAATACTATGTTACAGGCTCGTAAATCCGTATCTAGGGAGATATATTATAGAGTCTGGAAGACTTATATTTCTTGGTGTCTTTCTCATCATTTTTCCTGGCATTCTTTTAGAATTCCGAGAATTTTACAGTTTCTTCAGGATGGTTTGGATAAAGGTTTGTCTGCAAGGACAAATCTCTGCTCTTTCTGTTCTTTTTCACAGAAAGATTGCTAATCTTCCTGATATTCATTGTTTTGTACAAGCTTTGGTTCATATAAAACCTGTCATTAAGTCAATTTCTCCTCCTTGGAGTTTGAATTTGGTTCTGGGGGCTCTTCAAGCTCCTCCGTTTGAACCTATGCATTCTCTGGACATTAAATTACTTTCTTGGAAAGTTTTGTTCCTTTTGGCCATCTCTTCTGCCAGAAGAGTTTCTGAATTATCTTCTCTTTCTTGTGAGTCTCCTTTTCTGATTTTTCATCAGGATAAGGCGGTGTTGCGAACTTCTTTTAAATTTTTACCTAAGGTTGTGAATTCTAACAACATTAGTAGAGAAATTGTGGTTCCTTCATTATGTCCTAATCCTAAGAATTCTAAGGAGAAATCATTGCATTCTTTGGATGTAGTTAGAGCTTTGAAATATTATGTTGAAGCTACTAAGAATTTCCGAAAGACTTCTAGTCTATTTGTTATCTTTTCCGGTTCTAGGAAAGGTCAGAAGGCTTCTGCCATTTCTTTGGCATCTTGGTTGAAATCTTTAATTCATCATGCTTATGTTGAGTCGGGTAAAACTCCGCCTCAAAGGATTACAGCTCATTCTACTAGGTCAGTTTCTACTTCCTGGGCGTTTAGGAATGAAGCTTCGGTTGATTAGATTTGCAAAGCAGCAACTTGGTCTTCTTTGCATACTTTTACTAAATTCTACCATTTTGATGTATTTTCTTCTTCTGAAGCAGTTTTTGGTAGAAAAGTACTTCAGGCAGCTGTTTCAGTTTGATTCTTCTGCTTATAATTTCAGTTTTTTTCATTATAAGTTTTAAACTTTGTTTGGGTGTGGATTATTTTTAGCGGAATTGGCTGTCTTTATTTTTTAATAGAAAACCCCTATTATCCTATAGGGAAGGTGGGAAGGTGGTATATAACCTAAACCTCTTGGTGTATTCCTAGGTGCACCAGTAGGTAGTGCCTAATGCCTATATAACGTAGTTTATATTGTAGATAGGGGAAGGAAGCATTATAGTGGCACACTTGAAGGTTATAATACCTAGTGAATGTAAATGGAAGGTTGATATATTTTTATTATTAATTATTACCAAAATAGACCAAAAAATTAAATTAAAATATAGCTTTTATTCAATATACGTTAAAAAAGAGATATTGTGGACCATGCCACCAATAAAACCTGTGTATGTAGAATGCGTGTTAGTGTAAGTTAAAAACGTTATCAATGATGAGCACTGCTAATCCTCCAAAGGCAAAACAAAGTATTGTTTGTCAAATAGTAAATTGAAGGAAAATGTGTACATACAATATATAATACCCCTAAGTAAGATATATTCTTGCCCTCACGATCAGTAAGGATCAGTGCTATATATCTATAGTAAGGACTGTAACGCAATAATAATGAGCCTAAAAAATAAGGGTATATAGGTATAGGCACATCTGTGAATTGCTATCTATATAATCTTAGTAATATCGTTTGTCCACAGCATATAAGTTTGTAGCAAAACAGTGCGCTCATAAGTTAATACTAATCTTATGTTCCCTATTGAGTCCGTAGCGACATGCGTTACAGTTATAAAGTAGTTAGAAATAAATTACTTAGAGAGTAGTATGTAGCATTTGGTGTATAGCGGTCAGATAGACACTCAATTAACCCACTGTATTTTAGATCAATCTATTCAAAGCGATCTCCCATAGGGGAGATAGTAAGCCCCACAATGATTACTAATTTTTGAACAGAAGGGTGAGTTTAAAGTTATAAAACCTTATTGCCAAATTGGCCAACAATTAGACCGCTAAATTCTATTTATATTATTAACTATTATTTTACAATAGAACGGAGGACAAGCAGTGCTTACGCCTGACGCGCGTTTCGCATCTGCTTTATCAAAGGTCTTTATTTTTTCCCTCCCTCTCTAGTGACTCTTGCGTGGAAGATCCACATCTTGGGTAGTCATTATCCCATACGTCACTAGCTCATGGACTCTTGCTAATTACATGAAAGAAAACATAATTTATGTAAGAACTTACCTGATAAATTCATTTCTTTCATATTAGCAAGAGTCCATGAGGCCCACCCTTTTTTGTGGTGGTTATGATTTTTTTGTATAAAGCACAATTATTCCAATTCCTTATATTTATGCTTTGCACTTTTTTCTTATCACCCCACTTCTTGGCTATTCGTTAAACTGATTTGTGGGTGTGGTGAGGGGTGTATTTATAGGCATTTTGAGGTTTGGGAAACTTTGCCCCTCCTGGTAGGAATGTATATCCCATATGTCACTAGCTCATGGACTCTTGCTAATATGAAAGAAATGAATTTATCAGGTAAGTTCTTACATAAATTATGTTTCTTTTGGTTGTGGATTTAATTTTTCAGCGGAAAATGGCTGTTTTTATTTTATCCCTCCCTCTCTAGTGACTCTTCTGTGGAGTTCCACATCTTGGGTATTACTATCCCATACGTCAATAGCTCATGGACTCTTGCCAATTACATGAAAGAAAACATAATTTATGTAAGAACTTACCTGATAAATTTCTATCACCTCACTACTTGGCTATTCGTTAAACTGAATTGTGGGTGTGGTGAGTGGTGTATTTATAGGCATTTTGAGGTTTGGGAAACTATGCCCCTCCTGGTAGGATTGTATATCCCATATGTCACTTGCTCATGGACTCTTGCCAATATGAAAAAATTGAATTTATCAGGTAAGTTCTTACATAAAATTATGTTTTAAATAAATATAGAGTAGCATTTGCATTTTAGATCATCAAAACCAGATGCAGAAAGTGAAGATTATAATTTACTAATTTTTAATAATTTGATTTAAAAAATAATTGTCTAGATTTCAGAATAATTGTGGATTTGGAGTGTTGTGTGTGTATGTATGTATGTATGTATGTATGTGTATGTGCATATATATATATATATATATATATATATATATATATATATATATATGTGTGTGTGTTGTGGGTAAAGTTGAAAATTGTGTAATCCTAGAAATCTGACATTACCCAAGCGGCTGTGGGTATAGCTCAATGTAACACAATATATCTTCTCAAAGTGCATTGATTCACTGCATCAAACATATATACAATGCACTGTAATCCACACATCTTCAATATGGTTCAAGGGGAGTAAACTTCATTCCCCAATGATCACTTGGGATAGATGCCAGAGGATCGGCGCCTCTCTTGAACCCCCCAAGCAGAGGCAAAAAAATAGTGTAGATGGGGGAATTGCATGACATCATGCTTTACCCACAGCCGCTTGGGTAATGCCTGATATATAGATATAGATAGATATATATATATATATATATATATATATATATATATATATATATATATATATATAGATAGATAGATAGATATTGAGAGATTGCCACACAGGTTGCCACACAGATGCTCAATAGGGTTTAGGTCTGGAGACATGCTTGGCCAGTCAATCACCTTTACCCTCAGCTTCTTTAGCAAGGCAGTGGTCATCTTGGAGGTGTGTTTGGGGTTGTTATTATGTTGGAATACTGTCCTGTGCCCCAGTCTCCGAAGGGAGGGGATCATGCTCTGCTTCAGTATGTCACACATGTTGGCATTCATGGTTCCCTCAATGAACTGTAGCTCCCCAGTGCCGGCAGCACTCATGCAGGCCCAGACCATAACACTCCCACCACCATGCTTGACTGTAGGCAAGACACGCTTGTCTTTGTACTCCTCACCTGTTTGCCGCTACACACTCTTGACACCATCTGAACCAAATAAGTTTATCTTGGTCCCATCAGACCACAGGATATGGTTCCAGTAATGTATGTCCTTAGTCTGCTTGTCTTCAGCAAACTGTTTGCAGGCTTTCTTGTGCATCATCTTTAGAAAAGGCTTACTTCTGGGGTGACAGCCATGCAGACCAATTTGATTAGTATTTGGATTCTCCTCTAAAAATAAAGAAATTCGTGTTTTTAACATTTCACGAAAATCCACTTAAGGGGGTGTCAAAAAAGTGTTTTACCATTTGCCAAACATCCACTTAAGGGGGGTCAAAAGGGGTGTGATTTATGAGGATACCTATGTCTCAAAAACAAAAGATGTTACAGACAGGAAAAAACACAGAGAATTAACAGAAACTGGGAGTCTGGAAGATTTAAATGTATTTCTATATTTTGCAAAACGTAACTTTATTTTTGATATTTTATCTAGGTGCAGCAACTCAATGAATATACGTATATGCAGTTGTGATTGACTGATGACTGTCACATGACACAGGGGTAGTGGGAATAGACATAACTTTGATATTTGTCCAAAAAAAATAATCTACTTCTCATTTGAAGTTCAGACTAAGTGCTATTGCATTGTCTTTTTATCAAGCATTTGTTGATTATGTGAATCTACTGTCTTTACTGGTGCTTTAATCATAGATAGTATCCTGGTTTTCTATATTTTGGTGCATTTTTTTTTGTAAATAATTTCTTCTGTTAAGTGTGATCAGTCCACGGGTCATCATTACTTCTGGGATATTACTCCTCCCCAACAGGAAGTGCAAGAGGATTCACCCAGCAGAGCTGCATATAGCTCCTCCCCTCTACGTCACTCCCAGTCATTCTCTTGCACCCAACGACTAGATAGGATGTGTGAGAGGACTATGGTGATTTTATTTAGTTTTATTCCTTCAATCAAAAGTTTGTTATTTTTTAATAGCACCGGAGTGTGTTATTCCTTCTCTGGTAGAGTTTGAAGAAGAATCTACCTGAGTTTTTACTATGATTTTAGCCGGAGTAGTTAAGATCATATTGCTGTTTCTCGGCCATCTGAGGAGAGGTAAACTTCAGATCAGGGGACAGAGGGCAGATTAATCTGCAAAGAGGTATGTAGCAGCTTTTATTTTCTGACAATGGAATTGATGAGAAAATCCTGCCATACCGATATAATATCATGTATGTATATTTTACACTTCAGTATTCTGGGGAATGGTACTTCACTGGAATTACACTGTGTACATAAGACTTTAGCCTTTTTGCAAGCAACAGGCTTTTTAATAACTCTTAATTTATGTTAAACGTTTTTGCTAGAATGTAACATCGTTTTCATTTTCTGAGGTACTGGGTGAATAAAATGTTTGGGCACTATTTTTCCACTTGGCAGTTGCTTGATCTAATTCTGACAGTTTACTGATCTCTCTCACTGTTGTGTGTGAGGGGGAGGGGCCTTTTTTGGCGCTTTTGCTACGCATCAAAAATTTCAGTCAGAAGCTCATTGTTTTTCCTGCATGTTCCGGTTCATCTCTACAGAACTCAGGGGTCTTCAAAACTTGTTTTGAGGGAAGTAATCTTCACAACAGAGCTGTGAGATTGTAGTTGACTGTGATAAAAAACGTTTATTCTTTAACTTTTTTTCTGCCATCAGGGTTAGTTATTCTTTGCTAATGGGAACAAACCTTTGCTAAAATTGTGTTTTGTTTTACAAAGATTGATGCTGTAACCTTTTAAGTTTATTAATTTCAACTGTCATAAATCTTTCTGTGCTTCTTAGGCACAGTACGTTTTCATTGTATTTTACTTGAATAATATTTCCAAGTTGCAAGTTTAGTTGCTAGTGTGTTAAACATGTCTGATTCAGAGGAAGAGACCTGTGCTATTTGTGCTAATGCCAAAGTGGAGCCCAATAGAAATTTATGTACTAACTGTATTGATGCTACTTTAAATAAAAGTCAATCTGTACAAATTGAACAAATTTCACCAAACAACGAGGGGAGAGTTATGCCGACTAACTCGCCTCACGTGACAGTACCTGCATCTCCCGCTCGGGAGGTGCGCGATATTGTGGCGCCCAGTACATCTGGGCGGCCATTACAAATAACATTACAAGATATGGCTACTGTTATGACTGAGGTTTTGGCTAAATTACCAGAGCTAAGAGGCAAGCGTGATCACTCTGGGGTGAGAACAGAGTGCGCTGATAATGCTAGGGCCATGTCAGATACTGCGTCACAACTTGCAGAACATGAGGACGGAGAGCTTCATTCTGCGGCTGACGGTTCTGATCCAATCAGATTTGATTCAGATATTTTAAATTTTAAATTTAAGCTGGAAAACCTCCGTGTATTACTAGGGGAGGTGTTAGCGGCTCTGAATGATTGTAACACAGTTGCAATACCAGAGAAAATGTGTAGGTTGGATAAATATTTTGCTGTACCAACGAGTACTGACGTTTTTCCTATACCTAAGAGAATAACTGAAATTATTACTAAGGAGTGGGATAGACCCGGTGTGCCGTTTTCACCCCCTCCGATATTTAGAAAGATGTTTCCAATAGACACCACCACACGGGACTTATGGCAAACGGTCCCTAAGGTGGAGGGAGCAGTTTCTACTTTAGCTAAGCGTACCACTATCCCGGTGGAGGATAGCTGTGCCTTTTCAGATCCAATGGATAAAAAGTTAGAGGGTTACCTTAAGAAAATGTTTGTTCAACAAGGTTTTATATTGCAACCCCTTGCATGCATTGCGCCGGTCACGGCTGCGGCGGCATTCTGGATTGAGTCTCTGGAAGAGAACATTAGTTCAGCTACTCTGGACGACATTACGGACAGGCTTAGAATCCTTAAGCTAGCTAATTCATTCATTTCGGAAGCCGTAGTACATTTAACTAAACTTACGGCTAAGAATTCCGGATTCGCCATTCAGGCGCGCAGAGCACTGTGGCTAAAATCCTGGTCAGCTGACGTTACTTCTAAGTCCAAATTACTTAATATACCTTTCAAAGGGCAGACCTTATTTGGGCCCGGTTTGAAAGAAATTATCGCTGACATTACAGGAGGTAAGGGCCACGCCCTGCCTCAAGACAGAGCCAAACCTAAGGCTAGACAGTCTAATTTTCGTTCCTTTCGGAATTTCAAAGCAGGAGCAGCATCAACTTCCTCTGCTCCAAAACAAGAGGGATCTGTTGCTCGCTTCAGACAAGGCTGGAGACCTAACCAGTCTTGGAACAAGGGCAAGCAGGCCAGGAAACCTGCGGCTGCCCCTAAGACAGCATGAATTGAGGGCCCCCGATCCGGGATCGGATCTAGTGGGGGGCAGACTTTCTCTCTTCGCCCAGGCTTGGGCAAGAGATGTCCAGGATCCCTGGGCGCTAGAGATAATATCTCAGGGATACCTTCTGGACTTCAAATACTCTCCAAAAGAGAGATTTCATCTATCAAGGTTGTCAACAAACCAAACAAAGAAAGAGGCGTTTCTACGCTGCGTTCAAGAGCTCTTGTTAATGGGAGTAATCCATCCAGTTCCACGGTCGGAACAGGGACAAGGGTTTTACTCAAATCTGTTTGTGGTTCCCAAAAAAGAGGGAACTTTCAGACCAATCCTGGATTTAAAGATCCTAAACAAATTCCTAAGAGTTCCATCGTTCGAAATGGAGACTATTTGGACAATTTTACCTATGATCCAAAAGGGTCAGTACATGACCACAGTGGATTTAAAGGATGCTTACCTTCACATACCGATTCACAAAGATCATTACCGGTACCTAAGATTTGCCTTCCTAGACAGGCATTACCAGTTTGTAGCTCTTCCATTCGGATTGGCTACAGCTCCAAGAATCTTCACAAAGGTTCTGGGTGCTCTTCTGGCGGTTCTAAGACCGCGGGGAATCTTGGTAGCTCCGTACCTAGACGACATTCTGATACAAGCTTCAAGCTTTCAAACTGCCAAGTCTCATACAGAGTTAGTACTGGCTTTTCTAAGGTCACATGGATGGAAGGTGAACGAAAAGAAAAGTTCACTCGTTCCACTCACAAGAGTTCCCTTCCTGGGGACTCTTATAGATTCTGTAGAAATGAAGATTTACCTGACAGAGGACAGGTTAACAAGACTTCAAAGACTTGCCGCACCCTTCATTCCATTCAACACCCGTCAGTGGTAGCGGCAATGGACATAGTACCCTTTGCACGCTTACACCTCAGACCACTGCAACTGTGCATGCTAAGTCAGTGGAATGGGGATTACTCAGACTTGTCCCCTTCTCTGAATCTGGATCAAGAGACCAGAAATTCTCTTCTATGGTGGCTTTCTCGGCCACATCTGTCCAGGGGGATGCCATTCAGCAGGCCAGACTGGACAATTGTAACAACAGACGCCAGCCTTTTAGGTTGGGGTGCCGTCTGGAATTCTCTAAAGGCTCAGGGACAATGGAGTCAGGAGGAGAGTCTCCTACCAATAAACATTCTAGAATTGAGAGCAGTTCTCAATGCCCTCCTGGCTTGGCCCCAGTTGACAACTCGAGGGTTCATCAGGTTTCAGTCGGACAACATCACGACTGTAGCTTACATCAACCATCAGGGAGGGACAAGAAGCTCCCTAGCAATGATGGAAGTATCAAAGATAATTCGCTGGGCAGAGTCTCACTCTTGCCACCTGTCAGCAATCCACATCCCGGGAGTGGAGAACTGGGAGGCGGATTTCTTAAGTCGTCAGACTTTTCATCCGGGGGAGTGGGAACTTCATCCGGAGGTCTTTGCCCAAATACTTCGACGTTGGGGCAAACCAGAGATAGATCTCATGGCGTCTCGACAGAACGCCAAGCTTCCTCGTTACGGGTCCAGATCCAGGGATCCAGGAGCAGTCCTGATAGATGCCCTGACAGCACCTTGGGACTTCAGGATGGCTTACGTGTTTCCACCCTTCCCGATGCTTCCTCGATTGATTGCCAGAATCAAACAGGAGAGAGCATCAGTGATTCTAATAGCACCTGCATGGCCACGCAAGACTTGGTATGCAGACCTGGTGGACATGTCATCCTGTCCACCTTGGTCTCTACCTCTGAAACAGGACCTTCTGATACAGGGTCCTTTCAAACATCAAAATCTAACTTCTCTGAAGCTGACTGCTTGGAAATTGAACGCTTGATTTTATCAAGACGTGGGTTTTCTGAGTCAGTTATTGATACCTTAATACAGGCTAGGAAGCCTGTTACC
>NC_069502.1:1200771766-1200876766 GCF_027579735.1 Bombina bombina
ATGTAAAAAAATGAGACAAAGATAAATCATTTCAGAACTTTTTCCACCTTTAATGTGACCTATAAACTGTACAACTCAATTGCAAAACAAACTGAAATCTTTTAGGTAAAAAAATGTTTGCATAGTGTGCATTTAAACCAATAATACTTTGTCGAAGCACCCTTTGATTTTATTACAGCACTCAATCTTTTTGGGTATGAGTTTTTCAGCAAGGCACATCTTGACTTGGCAAGATTTGCCAACTCTTCTTTGCAAAAACACTCCAAATCTGTCAGATTGTGAGGGCATCTCTTGTGCACAGTCCACTTAAGATCACCCCACAGATTTTCTATTGGATTCAGGTCTGGGCTCTGACTGGGTCATTCCAAAACTTGAATCTTCTTCTGGTGAAGCCATTCCTTTGTTGATTTGGATATATGCTTTGGGGCATTGTCATGCATAAAGATGAAGTTCCTCTTCATGTTCAGCTTTCTAGCAGAAGCCTGAAGGTTTTGTGCCAATATTGTCTGGTATTTGGAACTGTTCATTATTCCCTCTACCTGGACTATGGCCCCAGTTCCAGCTGAAGAAAAACAGACCCAAAGCATGATGCTGCCACCAAAATGCTTCACTGTGGGTATGCTGTTCTTTTGGTTATATGCAGTGTTGTTTTTGCGCCGAACATATCTTTTGGAATTATGGCCAAAAAGTTTAATCTTGGTTTTTTTCAAACCAAAACACATTTTGCAACATGCTTTTGGGAGACTTCAGATGTGTTTTTGCAAAATTTAGCTGGGATTGGATTTTTTTTTGTAAGAAAAGGCTTCCGTCTTGCCACTCTACCCCATAGTCTAGACATATGAAGAATACGGGCGATTGGTGTCACATGCACCACACAGCCAGTACTTGCCAGATATTCCTGAAGCTCCTTTAATGGTGCTGTAGGCCTCTCGGCAGTCTCCCAGACCAGTTTTCTTCTCGTCTTTTCATCACTTTTGGAGGGACGTCCAGTTCTTGGTAATGTCACTGTTGCGCCATATTTTCTCCACTTGATGATGACTGTCTTCACTGTGTTCCATGGTATATCTAATGCCTTGGAAATTCTTTTGTACCCTTCTCCTGACTGATACCTTTTAACATTGAGATCCCTCTGATGCTTTGGAAGCTTTCTGCGAACCATGGCTTTTGCTGTTGGTTGCGACTAAGAAAATGTCAGGAAAGACCTACTAGAACAGCTGAACTTTATTTGAAGTTAATCAGAGGCATTTTAAAGGGCCACTAAACCCAAAATCTTTCTTTCATGATTCAGATAGAGAATAGAAAATTAAACAACATTACAATTTACTTCCATTATTTATTTTGCTTCATTTTTTTAAATATCCTTAGTTGAAGAAAAAGCAATGCACATGGTGAGCCAATCACATGAGGCTTCTATGTGCAGCAACCAATCAGCAGCTAGTGAGCATATCTAGATATGCTTTTCATCAAAGAATATCAAGAGAATAAAACAAATTAGATAATATAAGTAAATTAGAAAGATGTTTAAAATTGCATTCTCTTTCTAAATCATAAAAGAAAAAATGTGGGTGGCATGTCCCTTTAAATGATGGCAGGTGTGTACTGACTCCTATTTAACATGATTTTGAATGTGATTGCTCAATTCTAAACACAGCTAAACCCCCAGTTATAAGCACATTTATGCAACCATATAATTTTATTTTTTTATTTTTACTTCCCCCTACCTAGAAGTTTCAGTTTGTTTCAAGTTGTACAGTTTATAGGTGACATTAAAGGTGGAAAAAGTTCTGAAATTATTTATCTTTGTCTCATTTTAACAGGGGTGTGTAGACTTTTTATATCCACTGTGTATATGTATATATATATATATATATATATATATATATATATATATATATATATATATATATATATATATATATATATATATATATATATATATATATATATTAGTGAAGTGCAGTGACGTCAGAGGCTGGTGATGCAGTGGCTAGGATAAGCCTTCATTCTTTAGATATCCTTTGTTGAAGAAATAGCAATGCACATGGGTGAGCCAATCAAATAAGGTATCTATGTGCAGCCACCAATCGGCAGCTACTGAGCATATTTAGATATGATTTTCAACAAAGGATATCAAAATAATGAAGAAAATGAGATATTAAATGTAAATTGGAAAGTTATTTAAAATTCATGATTTAGAAAGAGCATGCAAAGAAAACATATGGGTGTCATGTCCCTTTAAATGGTGTCTTGGAAAACTGGTCAACTTAGTAAACATCTGATTTTAGTCTAAAGGATTGTAACAGAAACTCTTGCCAGATAACAAAATGCTTGCTCTGATTATGAGATCTAGAAATCCAGGCCCATTAAAATATGTTTAAAACATACTTTTTACGTTAATGCTGCAAATTATGCTTATAGATTCCTTCATTATTCAGTAAATATAAAAATGTCTCTTGATCCAGTGGCGGCTGGTGAAATTTAAAGATGGTGGGGCGCTTGACCCCACCCCTTTAAATAAAGCCACATCCTCAGGTGGCACCAGCAATTCATTAATTAAATAAATAAAAGGTAGACAGAAACACAGAAAAGCACTCGGGGGAGAAGGAGAGAGAGACGGGGGAGAGGGAGACAGGGGGAGAGAGAGAGAGACACAGAGGGTTAGAGAGAGAGAAAGAGAGAGCGACACAATCACACACAGAGGGTTAGAGAGACACATAAGGGATGAGAGAGTCAGAGGAGGAGGAAGAGAGACAGAGGGGCCCATTTATCAAGCTCCGAACGGAGCTTGTGGGCTCGTGTTTCTGGCGAGTCTTCAGACTCCCCAGAAACACCAGTTATGAAGCAGCGGTCACAAACAATGCTGCTCCATAACCCTGTCCGCCTGCTCTAATGAGGCGGACAGGAATCGCAGGAAATCAACCTGATTGAGTACGATCGGGTTGATTGACACCTCCCTACTGGCGGCCGATTGGCCGCAAATCAGCAGGGGGCTGCGTTGCACCAGCAGCTCTTTTTTTTCTCTGCTCCTTTTTATGGCTGTTACTCTTTTTTTTCTTGCCTCACTTGCTTGGCTATACGTTAGACTAAGGTATGTGTGAGGTGGGAGGGGTTTTATAGAGCTCTTGGGGTTTAGGGCTCTGTCTCCTCCTAGTGGTAGTGAAGGGTAATTCCGATGAGTATGGATTGTGGACTCTCACCACCATGAAAAAAATTCATGGTGGGGGGGGGGGGGGAAGTGTTCTCAAATTCAGAACCTTCTGCATTAGGCTACAGGATGTTGTTACTGTAACGAGGTCTGTATCATTACCAGAACCTTCTGCATTAGGCTACAGGATGTTGTTACTGTAACGAGGTCTGTATCATTACCAGAACCTTCTGCATTAGGCTACAGGATGTTGTTACTGTAACAAGGTCTGTATCATTACCAGAACCTTCTGCATTAGGCTACAGGATGTTGTTACTGTAACAAGGTCTGTATCATTACCAGAACCTTCTGCATTAGGCTACAGGATGTTGTTACTGTAACGTGGTCTGTATCATTACCAGAACCTTCTGCATTAGGCTACAGGATGTTGTTACTGTAACGTGGTCTGTATCATTACCAGAACCTTCTGCATTAGGCTACAGGATGTTGTTACTGTAAAAAGGTCTGTATCATTACCAGAACCTTCTGCATTAGGCTACAGGATGTTGTTACTGTAACGAGGTCTGTATCATTACCAGAACCTTCTGCATTAGGCTACAGGATGTTGTTACTGTAACAAGGTCTGTATCATTACCAGAACCTTCTGCATTAGGCTACAGGATGTTGTTACTGTAACAAGGTCTGTATCATTACCAGAACCTTCTGCATTAGGCTACAGGATGTTGTTACTGTAACAAAGTCTGTATCATTACCAGAACCTTCTGCATTAGGGTACAGGATGTTGTTACTGTAACAAGGTCTGTATCATTACCAGAACCTTCTGCATTAGGCTACAGGATGTTGTTACTGTAACAAGGTCTGTATCAATACCAGAACCTTCTGCATTAGGCTACAGGATGTTGTTACTGTAACAAAGTCTGTATCATTACCAGAACCTTCTGCATTAGGCTACAGGATGTTGTTACTGTAACGAGGTCTGTATCATTACCAGAACCTTCTGCATTAGGCTACAGGATGTTGTTACTGTAACGAGGTCTGTGTCATTACCAGAACCTTCTGCATTAGGCTACAGGATGTTGTTACTGTAACGAGGTCTGTGTCATTACCAGAACCTTCTGCATTAGGCTACAGGATGTTGTTACTGTAACGAGGTCTGTGTCATTACCAGAACCTTCTGCATTAGGCTACAGGATGTTGTTACTGTAACGAGGTCTGTATCATTACCAGAACCTTCTGCATTAGGCTACAGGATGTTGTTACTGTAACGAGGTCTGTGTCATTACCAGAACCTTCTGCATTAGGCTACAGGATGTTGTTACTGTAACGAGGTCTGTATCAATACCAGAACCTTCTGCATTAGGCTACAGGATGTTGTTACTGTAACGAGGTCTGTATCATTACCAGAACCTTCTGCATTAGGCTACAGGATGTTGTTACTGTAACGAGGTCTGTATCATTACCAGAACATTCTGCATTAGGCTACAGGATGTTGTTACTTTAACGAGGTCTGTATCATTACCAGAACCTTCTGCATTAGGCTACAGGATGTTGTTACTGTAACAAGGTCTGTATCATTACCAGAACCTTCTGCATTAGGCTACAGGATGTTGTTACTGTAACAAGGTCTGTATCATTACGAGAACCTTCTGCATTAGGCTACAGGATGTTGTTACTGTAACGTGGTCTGTATCATTACCAGAACCTTCTGCATTAGGCTACAGGATGTTGTTACTGTAACAAGGTCTGTATCATTACCAGAACCTTCTGCATTAGGCTACAGGATGTTGTTACTGTAACAAGGTCTGTATCATTACCAGAACCTTCTGCATTAGGCTACAGGATGTTGTTACTGTAACAAGGTCTCTATCATTACCAGAACCTTCTGCATTAGGCTACAGGATGTTGTTACTGTAACAAGGTCTGTCATTACCAGAACCTTCTGCATTCTGCATTAGGCTACAGGATGTTGTTACTGTAACAAGGTCTGTATCATTACCAGAACCTTCTGCATTAGGCTACAGGATGTTGTTACTGTAACAAGGTCTGTATCATTACCAGAACCTTCTGCATTAGGCTACAGGATGTTGTTACTGTAACGAGGTCTGTATCATTACCAGAACCTTCTGCATTAGGCTACAGGATGTTGTTACTGTAACTAGGTCTGTATCATTACCAGAACCTTCTGCATTAGGCTACAGGATGTTGTTACTGTAACGAGGTCTGTATCATTACCAGAACCTTCTGCATTAGGCTACAGGATGTTGTTACTGTAACGAGGTCTGTATCATTACCAGAACCTTCTGCATTAGGCTACAGGATGTTGTTACTGTAACAAGGTCTGTATCATTACCAGAACCTTCTGCATTAGGCTACAGGATGTTGTTACTGTAACAAGGTCTGTATCATTACCAGAACCTTCTGCATTAGGCTACAGGATGTTGTTACTGTAACAAGGTCTCTATCATTACCAGAACCTTCTGCATTAGGCTACAGGATGTTGTTACTGTAACAAGGTCTGTATCATTACCAGAACCTTCTGCATTAGGCTACAGGATGTTGTTACTGTAACGAGGTCTGTATAATTACCAGAACCTTCTGCATTAGGCTACAGGATGTTGTTACTGTAACAAGGTCTGTATCATTACCAGAACCTTCTGCATTAGGCTACAGGATGTTGTTACTGTAACAAGGTCTGTATCATTACCAGAACCTTCTGCATTAGGCTACAGGATGTTGTTACTGTAATAAGGTTTGTATCATTACCAGAACCTTCTGCATTAGGCTACAGGATGTTGTTACTGTAACAAGGTCTGTATCATTACCAGAACCTTCTGCATTAGGCTACAGGATGTTGTTACTGTAACGAGGTCTGTATCATTACCAGAACCTTCTGCATTAGGCTACAGGATGTTGTTACTGTAACGAGGTCTGTATCATTACCAGAACCTTCTGCATTAGGCTACAGGATGTTGTTACTGTAACGAGGTCTGTATCATTACCAGAACCTCCTGCATTAGGCTACAGGATGTTGTTACTGTAACAAGGTCTGTATCATTACCAGAACCTTCTGCATTAGGCTACAGGATGTTGTTACTGTAACGAGGTCTGTATCATTACCAGAACCTTCTGCATTAGGCTACAGGATGTTGTTACTGTAACAAGGTCTGTATCATTACCAGAACCTTCTGCATTAGGCTACAGGATGTTGTTACTGTAACGTGGTCTGTATCATTACCAGAACCTTCTGCATTAGGCTACAGGATGTTGTTACTGTAATGAGGTCTGTATCATTACCAGAACCTTCTGCATTAGGCTACAGGATGTTGTTACTGTAACGTGGTCTGTATCATTACCAGAACCGTTTACGTCTGACAGCTTAGTTATTGATTTACTCGCTCTTATGGTTTGACCTGTCCATGGTTATGGATGTACTTTCTAGATGGTGTAAAGATAAATATGCTCAGTGATCTTATCCTGGCTCACCCTAATGGTACTATCCGATAAAGATGGCTTGTAGAAGAAGGGGCAGAACAGACAGCACAATGTTTTACACCCCTCCTTTTTACCGGGGCATGAGACTCCTTTTCCTTCCACTATCTATCTTATTTTGTTCTATCCTCCATATTAAATGGACGGATACCTTATCCCTGAGGATTTGTCTTCCCATAACTCTGTTTGCTTTTGTTGGAGCTTTACAGACCTGCAGAACATCTCCAAAACTTGTTCCAGTATCTTTTGTGTAATTTTCACTCTTGCAACCTGAAAATCACCATTTTAGGTTGTATGTTCATGTCAATCAACAACAAGCCACTGGCCTGTAAGTGCAGGAAAAGGAGTGTTCTCATGTCCTTCTGTCATTGTACTGGTTAACCTGACATAAGTACTGCAACCTTATTGTCTGTATTTGTTACATGATTAACATTCCCAGGTTTCTTAACAATTCTTATTTCAGCTGCTGCTTATTAAGAGCACTATCCTTGCACAATAACTGTATTAAAGAAATGTAAAAATGAAGCTCTCCAAAATGCCAAAGTTTCAATGCTTTATTTTAGAAAGTGCAGAGTCAAACAGCCACGACGTTTCGGGGAGCTATGCCCCTTAATCATGTGGTAAGTGATAGTACAGGTACACCTGTTTAAATAGCTCACCTTGGGATTTTAACCCTTACAATCTTGTAATTCACATTCTATAAATGCAACAGCACCATCTGCTGGTGGAAAGATAGGTAGACCATGTACAAAAATTAAAAACAAAAACAGCTATGAAGCCCCTATACCAGAACCACATCTACACAAACAATAAACACTGCAATTTATTTATTAGAGCTTATTTAAACAACATTAGGCTCCATGATTTAAAACCAATACTGCAGAATATCAGAACACAAGAGCAACACCAATAAATTGCAGTGTTTATTGTTTGTTTAGATGTGGTTCTGGTATAGGGGCTTCATAGCTGTTTTTGTTTTTAATTTTTGTACATGGTCTACCTATCTTTCCACCAGCAGATGGTGCTGTTGCATCTATAGAATGTGAATTACAACATTGTAAGGGTTAAAATCCCAAGGTGAGCTATTTAAACAGGTGTACCTGTACTATCACTTACCACATGATTAAGGGGCATAGCTCCCCGAAACGTCGTGGCTGTTTGACTCTGCACTTTCTAAAATAAAGCATTGAAACTTTGGCATTTTGGAGAGCTTCATTTTTACATTTCTTTACTATTGTTGGGGAGTTTTGTAGTGACTCCTTGAAGCTCTGACCTGTGAGTATTGCTGCTGGATGTATTGCACAATAACTGTATTAGTCTAGATGAGTGCAGTGTAAGCTATTAAATTGTGTGCAATCTTTTGTCATAAAGACACCAATAGTCAGGTCATTTGAGTGTCCTTTTTTTATTCTAGGTCCAGGACAGAAATTACAATTTCTTAGGTATTTAAGATGTTAAAGGGACATGAAACCCACATTTATCTTTCATGATTCAGAGAAAACATACAATTTTAAACAACTTTTTAAGTTACTTCTATCATCAATTTTGTTTCATTCTCTTGGTATACTTTATTGAAGGCGCAGCAATGGGCTACTGGGAGCTAGCTGAACACATCAGTAAGCCAATGATAAGATGTACCTGAACCTACCTAGGTATTCAACAAAGGATTTTGTAATAGAAGTACATTGAAAAGTTGTTTAAAAGATCATTTTTGGGGCATTTTATGTCCCTTTAATTCTCATTCGACTTTTAAGTTATTTCTGCATGACACAAAAGGTATGGCAAGTACAGGCGGTTTTGTGTCCTTTTATAAGTAATTAATGTCCTAAGGTGACAGGGTAAGTGGGGTGAGAAAGCCAGAACTGAAGCTCTACGGAACTGCACAGTCCCCATCTATCTGAGCGTTGGTTGTACCCTGAAAAATTATATTGTATAGATTTTAAAGGGACACTAAACCCGGATTTTTTCTTTCATGATTCAGATAGAGCAGCAATTTTAAGCAATTTTCTAATTTACTCCGATTATCAATTATTCTTTGTTCTTTTGCTATCTTCATTTGAAAAGCATGGGTGTAAAGCTTAGGAGCTGGCCCATTTTTGGTTCAGCACCCTGGAAAGTGCTTGCTTTTTGGTGGATACATTTAGCAACCAATCAGCAAGTGCTACCCAGGTCTGAACCAAAAAATGGATGGGCTCCTAGTTTTTACATTCCTGCTTTTCAAATAAAGATAGCAATAGAATTAAGAAAAAAATAATAGGAGTAAATTAGAAAGTTGCCTAAAATGTAATGCTCTATCTGAATCATTAAAGTAAAAATGTGGGTTTGGTGTCCCTTTAACTTCAGCAGCAATCATGAAAAGAGGGAACTTCAAACCTAACAATGCAAAACAATTCCATTTGTCCAATACAAACGGTGGCTCCTTTTTCTAGTGTTTAGTCATTACTTCTGCGCACACTAACATCCTATAATATAAAAAGCCAAGTGTGTTTGTCCGAAGCTGTCATGCGCAGTAGAGACTTCGCAAGGATAAACACACCTGGCCTTCAACAGACTGACCTGGCTTGCAAATGTGGCCGACCGGGCGTGACACGGACGGGGCGTGGCCTGATGCGGGCGGGGCCTGACGTGGACGGGGCGGACTTGAGAGAGCTCAAAAGAGAGGGGGGTAGAGAGAGAGAGCAAAAGAGGGGGGTAGAGAGAGAGCAAAAGAGGGTGAGAGAGACAGCAAAGAGAGGGGGAGAGAGACAGCAAAGAGAGGGGGAGAGAGACACAAAAGAGAGGGGAGGAAGAGCAAAAGAAAGGGGGGAAAGAGAGAGCAAAGGAGAGAGAGAGAGATCAAAAGAAAGGGGAAAGAGAGAGCAAAGGAGATTGAGAGAGACAGCAAAAGAGAGGGGGAGAAAAGGGAGAGAGAGCAAAAGAGAGGGGAGAGAGCGAGCACAAAAGAGAGGGGGAAAGACGGGGGAAAGAGAGCGCAAAAGAGAGGGGGGAAAGAGGGGGGAGAGAGAGAGTAAAAGAGAGGGGGAGAGAGAGAGAAAAAGAGGGGAAAGAGAGAGTGCAAAAGAGAGATGGGGAGAGAGAGCAAAAGAGATGGGGAGAGAGTGCAAAAGAGAGGGGGAGAGAGAGAGAGCAAAAGAGATGGGGAGAGAGAGAGAGAGCAAAAGAGAGGGGGAGAGAGAGAGCAAAAGAGAGGGTGAGAGAGAGAGAGTAAAAGAGGGGGGGAGAGAGAGAGCAAAAGAGAGAGGGAGAGAGAGAGCAAAACAGAGGGGGAGAGAGAGAGCGCAAAAGAGAGGGGGAGAGAGCAAAAGAGGGGGTAGAGAGAGAGCAAAAGAGGGGGTAGAGAGAGAGCAAAAGAGGGGGGTAGAGAGAGAGAGCAAAAGAGGGGGGTAGAGAGAGAGAGCAAAAGAGGGGGTTAGAGAGACAGCAAAAGAGGGGGGTAGAGAGACAGCAAAGAGAGGGGGAGAGAGACAGCAAAGAGGGGGAGAGAGACAGCAAAGAGAGGGGAGGAAGAGCAAAAGAAAGGGGAGAGAGAGAGAGATCAAAAGAAAGGGGAGAGAGAGCAAAAGAGAGGGAGAGAGACAGCAAAAGAGAGGGAGAGAAAGGGGAGAGAGAGAGCAAAAGAGAGGGGAGAGAGCGAGCACAAAAAAGAGGGGGAAAGACGGGGGAAAGAGAGAGCAAAAGAGGGGCGAAAGCGCAAAAGAGAGGGGGAAAAGTGGGGGGAGAGAGCAAAAGAGGGGAAAGAGAGAGCGCAAAAGAGAGGGGCGGAGAGAGAGCAAAAGAGAGGGGCGGAGAGAGAGCAAAAGAGGGGGGATAGACAGAGCAAAAGATGGGGGATAGAGAAAGCAAAAGAGGGGGGGAGAGAGACAGCAAAGAGAGGGGGAGGAAGAGCAAAAGAAAGGGGAGAGAGAGCACAAAATAAAGGGGAGAGAGAGAGCAAAAGAGAGGGAGAGAGACAGCAGAATAGAGGGGGAGCAAGGGGGGGAGAGAGCGCAAAAGAGAGGGGGGAGAGAGAGAGCAAAAGAAAGGGAGAGAGAGAGAGCAAAAGAGGGGAAAGAGAGAGTGCAAAAGAGAGAGGGGGAGAGAGAGAGCAAAAGAGAGGGGGAGAGAGCGAGCAAAAGAGAGGGGGAGAGAGCGAATGTGTTTGTCCGAAGCTGTCATGCGCAGTAGAGACTTCGAAAGGACAAACACACCTGGCCTTCAACAGACTGACCTGGCTTTCAACTGTGGCCGACCGGGCGTGACGCGGACGGGGCGTGGCCTGATGCGGGTGGGGCCTGACGTGGACGGGGCGGACTTGAGAGAGCTCAAAAGAGAGGGGGGTAGAGAGAGAGCAAAAGAGGGGGTGAGAGAGAGAGCAAGAAAGGGTGAGAGAGACAGCAAAGAGAGGGGGAGAGAGACAGAAAAGAGAGGGGAGGAAGAGCAAAAGAAAGGGGAGAGAGAGAGATCAAAAGAAAGGGGAAAGAGAGAGCAAAAGAGATTGAGAGAGACAGCAAAAGAGAGGGGGAGAAAAGGGAGAGAGAGCAAAAGAGAGGGGAGAGAGCGAGCACAAAAGAGAGGGGGAAAGACGAGGGAAAGAGAGCGCAAAAGAGAGGGGGAAAGAGGGGGGAGAGAGAGAGCAAAAGAGAGGGGGAGAGAGAGAGAAAAAGAGGGGAAAGAGAGAGTGCAAAAGAGAGAGGGGGAGAGAGAGCAAAAGAGATGGGGAGAGAGTGCAAAAGAGAGGGGGAGAGAGCGAGAGCAAAAGAGATGGGGAGAGAGAGAGAGCAAAAGAGAGGGGGAGAGAGAGAGCACAAAAGAGAGGGGGAAAGACGGGGGAAAGAGAGCGCAAAAGAGAGGGGGGAAAGAGGGGGGAGAGAGAGAGCAAAAGAGAGGGGTAAAGAGAGAGTGCAAAAGAGACAGGGGGAAAGAGAGCAAAAGAGATGGGGATAGAGTGCAAAAGAGAGGGGGAGAGAGCGAGAGCAAAAGAGATGGGGAGAGAGAGCAAAAGAGAGGGGGAGAGAGAGAGCAAAAGAGAGAGGGAGAGAGAGAGCAAAAGAGAGGGGGAGAGAGAGAGAGCGCAAAAGAGAGGGGGAGAGAGCAAAAGAGGGGGAAGAGAGAGAGAGCAAAAGAGGGGGGTAGAGAGACAGCAAAAGAGAGGGGGAGAAAAGGGAGAGAGAGCAAAAGAGAGGGGAGAGAGCGAGCACAAAAGAGAGGGGGAAAGAGGGGGGAGAGAGAGAGCAAAAGAGAGGGGGAGAGAGAGAGAAAAAGAGGGGAAAGAGAGAGTGCAAAAGAGAGAGGGGGAGAGAGAGCAAAAGAGATGGGGAGAGAGTGCAAAAGAGAGGGTATAGAGCGAGAGCAAAAGAGATGGAGAGAGAGAGAGAGAGCAAAAGAGAGGGGGAGAGAGAGAGCAAAAGAGAGAGGGAGAGAGAGAGCAAAAGAGAGGGGGAGAGAGAGAGCGCAAAAGAGAGGGGGAGAGAGCAAAAGAGGGGGAAGAGAGAGAGAGCAAAAGAGGGGGGTAGAGAGACAGCAAAAGAGGGGGGTAGAGAGACAGCAAAGAGAGGGGAGGAAGAGCAAAAGAAAGGGGAGAGAGAGAGAGAGATCAAAAGAAAGGGGAGAGAGAGCAAAAGAGAGGGAGAGAGACAGCAAAAGAGAGGGAAAGAAATGGGAGAGAGAGAGCAAAAGAGAGGGGAGAGAGCGAGCACAAAAAAGAAGGGGAAAGAGAGAGCAAATGAGGGGCGAAAGCGCAAAAGAGAGGGGGAAAAGTGGGGGGAGAGAGCAAAAGAGAGGGGGAGAGAGAGAGCAAAAGAGGGGAAAGAGAGAGCGCAAAAGAAGGGGAGAGAGAGAGCAAAAGAGAGGGGCGGAGAGAGAGCAAAAGATGGGGGATAGAGAGAGCAAAAGAGGGGGGATAGACAGAGCAAAAGAGGGGGGATAGAGAAAGCAAAAGAGGGGGGAGAGAGACAGCAAAGAGAGGGGGAGGAAGAGCAAAAGAAAGGGGAGAGAGAGAGCAAAAGAGAGGGAGAGAGACAACAGAATAGAGGGGGAGCAAGGGGGGGAGAGAACGCAAAAGAGAGGGGGGAAAGAGGGGGAGAGAGAGAGCAAAAGAGGGGAAAGAGAGAGTGCAAAAGAGAGAGGGGGAGAGAGAGAGAGAGAGAGAGCAAAAGAGAGGGGGAGAGAGCGAGCAAAAGAGAGGGAGAGAGAGCGAGTGTGTTTGTCCGAAGCTGTCATGCGCAGTAGAGACTTCGCAAGGACAAACACACCTGGCCTTCAACAGACTGACCTGGCTTTCAACTGTGGCCGACCGGGCGTGACGCGGACGGGGCGTGGCCTGATGCGGGTGGGGCCTGACGTGGATGGGGCGGACTTGAGAGAGCTCAAAAGAGAGGGGGGTAGAGAGAGAGCAAAAGAGGGGGGTAGAGAGAGAGCAAAAGAGGGTGAGAGAGACAGCAAAGAGAGGGGGAGAGAGACAGAAAAGAGAGGGGAGGAAGAGCAAAAGAAAGGGGAGAGAGAGAGATCAAAAGAAAGGGGAAAGAGAGAGCAAAAGAGATTGAGAGAGACAGCAAAAGAGAGGGGGAGAAAAGGGAGAGAGAGCAAAAGAGAGGGGAGAGAGCGAGCACAAAAGAGAGGGGGAAAGACGGGGGAAAGAGAGCGCAAAAGAGAGGGGGAAAGAGGGGGGAGAGAGAGAGCAAAAGAGAGGGGGAGAGAGAGAGAAAAAGAGGGGAAAGAGAGAGTGCAAAAGAGAGAGGGGGAGAGAGAGCAAAAGAGATGGAGAGAGAGAGAGCAAAAGAGATGGGGAGAGAGAGAGAGCAAAAGAGAGGGGGAGAGAGAGAGAGAGTAAAAGAGGGGGGAGAGAGAGAGCAAAAGAGAGGGGGAGAGAGAGAGCGCAAAAGAGAGGGGGAGAGAGCAAAAGAGGGGGAAGAGAGAGAGAGCAAAAGAGGGGGTAGAGAGAAAGCAAAAGAGGGGGGTAGAGAGAGAGCGAAAGAGGGGGGTAGAGAGACAGCAAAGAGAGGGGGAGAGAGACAGCAAAGAGGGGGGTAGAGAGACAGCAAAGAGAGGGGGAGAGAGACAGCAAAGAGGGGGAGAGAGACAGCAAAGAGAGGGGAGGAAGAGCAAAAGAAAGGGGAGAGAGAGAGAGATCAAAAGAAAGGGGAGAGAGAGCAAAAGAGAGGGAGAGAGACAGCAAAAGAGAGGGAGAGAAAGGGGAGAGAGAGAGCAAAAGAGAGGGGAGAGAGCGAGCACAAAAAAAGAGGGGGAAAGACGGGGGAAAGAGAGAGCAAAAGAGGGGCGAAAGCGCAAAAGAGGGGGGAGAGAGCAAAAGAGAGGGGCGGAGAGAGAGCAAAAGATGGGGGATAGAGAGAGCAAAAGAGGGGGGATAGACAGAGCAAAAGAGGGGGGATAGAGAAAGCAAAAGAGGGGGGGAGAGAGACAGCAAAGAGAGGGGGAGGAAGAGCAAAAGAAAGGGGAGAGAGAGAGCACAAAATAAAGGGGAGAGAGAGAGCAAAAGAGAGGGAGAGAGACAGCAGAATAGAGGGGGAGCAAGGGGGGAGAGAGCGCAAAAGAGAGGGGGGAAAGAGGGGGGAGAGAGAGAGCAAAAGAGGGGAAAGAGGGGGGAAAGAGAGAGCAAAAGAGGGGCGAAAGCGCAAAAGAGAGGGGGAAAAGAGGGGGGAGAGAGCAAAAGAGAGGGGGGGAGAGAGAGCAAAAGAGGGGAAAGAGAGAGCGCAAAAGAAGGGGAGAGAGAGAGCAAAAGAGAGGGGCGGAGAGAGAGCAAAAGAGGGGGGATAGACAGAGCAAAAGAGGGGGGATAGAGAAAGCAAAAGAGGGGGGGAGAGAGACAGCAAAGAGAGGGGGAGGAAGAGCAAAAGAAAGGGGAGAGAGAGAGCACAAAATAAAGGGGAGAGAGAGAGAGCAAAAGAGAGGGAGAGAGACAGCAGAATAGAGGGGGGAAAGAGGGGGGAGAGAGAGAGCAAAAGAGGGGAAAGAGAGAGTGCAAAAGAGAGAGGGGGAGAGAGCGAGCAAAAGAGAGGGGGAGAGAGCGAGCAAAAGAGAGGGGGAGAGAGCGAGCAAAAGAGAGGGGGAGAGAGCGAGCAAAAGAGAGGGGGAGAGAGAGAGCAAAAGAGAGGGGAAGAGAGAGATAGCAAAAGAGAGGGGGAGAGAGAGTGCCAAAGAGAGGGGGAGAGAGAGCGCCAAAGAGAGGGGGAGAGAGAGAGCACAAAAGAGAGGGGGGATAGAGAGAGCAAAAGAGGGGGGCTAGAGAGAGCAAAAATGGGGGGTAAGAGAGATCAAAAGAGTGGGGATAGAGAGAGCAAAAGAGGGGGGATAGAGAAAGCAAAAGAGGGGGGACAGAGACAGCAAAAGAGGGAGGACAGAGACAGCGAAAGAGAGAGAGAGACAGCGAAAGAGAGGGAGAGAGACAGCGAAAAAGAGGGGGGATAGAGACAGCAAAAGAGAGGGGGAAAGACTGAGCAAAAGAGAAGGGAAGAGAGTGAGCAAAAGAGAGGAGGAGAGAAGAGGGGAAGAGAGAGCAGAATAGAGGGGGAGAGAGAGAGCAAAACAGAGGGGAATAGAGAGAGAGCAAGGGGTGGAACCGCTGTACTGCAAAAAATGGCCGTTTACACGGGCTTTAGGACTAGTAAGCTATAAAGAACACTAACACAATTTGTAACAAAACCAAGTGTGTTTGAATACTTGTACATACCGTGGTAGGATAGCTATACGGTTTACATGTTCTCACAGAGTATACGGCAGCTTGAGAGCAGTGTTGTGAGAGCTTTAGTTAGCTTGTTTATGATTGTACCTTCTGCATTCTATCATGTTAAATTAAAGGATAAGACAGATATCACACAATGCAATGGTCAGTTAAGGTTGCACAAGTAATCCCAATAAGAAAATGTGCTTTCCATTGTTTAGGAAATTCCTCTTTTCACTGCAGGTCCCTGCCGGTGGCCACAGGGATTATGTAGGGAAGGTCTGTATTTGTCTGAGATCTCACATACCTTGTAGACATCTCTGGGTGCCACCCACTGGAAGTCTGAATTATAGAAATGTAAATCTCCTGTTACGCAAATAACTACTTACCCAATAAAGAACCATACTCATTATGCTGATATGAACTTAAAGGGATATGGAACCCAAACATGTTTTTGTCATTCAGATGGAGTATACAGTTTTACAAACATGTTTATGTCATTCAGATGGAGTATACAGTTTTACAAACATGTTTATGTGATTCAGATGGAGTATACAGTTTTACAAACATGTTTTTGGGATTCAGATGGAGTATACAGTTTTACAAACATGTTTATGTCATTCAGATGGAGTATACAGTTTTACAAACATGTTTTTGTCATTCAGATGGAGTATACAGTTTTACAAACATGTTTATGTCATTCAGATGGAGTATACAGTTTTACAAACATGTTTTTGTCATTCAGATGGAGAATACAGTTTTACAAACATGTTTTTGTCATTCAGATGGAGTATACAGTTTTACAAACATGTTTCTCTTGTTAAGTGTATCCAGTCCACGGATCATCCATTACTTATGGGATATTAACTCCTCCCCAACAGGAAGTGCAAGAGGATTCACCCAGCAGAGCTGCTATATAGCTCCTCCCCTAACTGCCATTACCAGTCATTCTCTTGCACCCAACGAATAGATAGGATGTGTGAGAGGACTGTGGTGATTATACTTAGTTTCATACCTTCAATCAAAAGTTTGTTATTTTATAATAGCACCGGAGTGTGTTATTCCTTCTCTGGTAGAATTTGAAGAAGAATCTACCTGAGTTTTTCTATGATTTTAGCCGGAGTAGTTAAGATCATATTGCTGTTTCTCGGCCATCTGAGGAGAGGTAAACTTCAGATTAGGGGACAGCGGGCAGATTAATCTGCAAAGAGGTATGTAGCAGCTTATTATTTTCTGACAATGGAATTGATGAGAAAATTCTGCCATACCGATATAATGTAAACTCAGCCTTAAATGCAGTAGCAGCAACTGGTATCAGGCTGTCATGTATGTATATTTTACACTTCAGTATTCTAGGGAATGGCACTTCACTGGAATTATACTGTATGCATAAAACTTTAGCCTAATTTGCAGGGACTAGCAACAGGCTTTTTAATAACACTCAATTTATTAATGTTAAACGTTTTTTGCTGGCATGTAAAATCGTTTAATTTTCTGAGGTACTGGGTGAAAAAATGTTTTGGGCACTATTTTTTTCCACTTGGCAGTCGTTTTATTTAATTTATGACAGTTTACTGATCTCTCTCACTGTTATGTGTGAGGGGGAGGGGCCTTTTTTGGCGCTTTTGCTACGCATCAAAAAATTCAGTCAGAAGTTTGTCTTCCCTGCATGATCTGGTTCATCTCTACAGAACTCAGGGGTCTTCAAAACTTGTTTTGAGGGAGGTAATCACTCACAGCAGAGCTGTGAGATTGTAGTTGACTGTGATAAAAAACGTTTATTTCTGTATTTTTTTTCTGCTATCAGGGTTAGTTATCCTTTGCTAATGGGAGCAATCCTTTGCTAAAATTGTGTTTTTTACAAAGATTTGATGCTATAACTTTTCAGTTTATTAATTTTCAACTGTCATAACTTTTTCTGTGCTTCTTATAGGCACAGTACGTTTTCATATTATAGTAAATTACTTGAAAAGTATTTCCAAGTTGCTAGTTTATTTGCTAGTGTGTTAAACATGTCTGATTCAGAGTAGGATATCTGTGCTATATGTGCTAAAGCCAAAGTGGAGCCCAATAGAAATTTATGTACTAACTGTATTGATGCTACTTTAAATAAAAGTCAATCTGTACAAATTGAACATATTTCACCAAACAACGAGGGGAGAGTTATGCCGACTAACTCGCCTCACGTGTCAGTACCTGCATCTCCCGCTCGGGAGGTGCGTGATATTGTAGCGCCGAGTACATCTGGGCGGCCATTACAAATCACATTACAGGATATGGCTACTGTTATGACTGAAGTTTTGGCTAAATTACCAGAACTAAGAGGTAAGCGTGATCACTCTGGGGTGAGAACAGAGTGCGCTGATAATATTAGGGCCATGTCAGACACTGCGTCACAATTTGCAGAACATGAGGACGGAGAGCTTCATTCTGCGGGTGACGGTTCTGATCCAAACAAACTGGATTCAGATATTTCAAATTTTAAATTTAAGCTGGAAAACCTCCGTGTATTACTAGGGGAGGTGTTAGCGGCTCTGAATGATTGTAACACAGTTGCAATACCAGAGAAAATGTGTAGGTTGGATAAATATTTTGCGGTACCGGCGAGTACTGACGTTTTTCCTATACCTAAGAGACTTACTGAAATTGTTACTAAGGAGTGGGATAGACCCGGTGTGCCGTTCTCACCCCCTCCGATATTTAGAAAGATGTTTCCAATAGACGCCACCACACGGGACTTATGGCAAACGGTCCCTAAGGTGGAGGGAGCAGTTTCTACTTTAGCTAAGCGTACCACTATCCCGGTGGAGGATAGCTGTGCCTTTTCAGATCCAATGGATAAAAAGTTAGAGGGTTACCTTAAGAAAATGTTTGTTCAACAAGGTTTTATATTGCAACCTCTTGCATGCATTGCGCCTGTCACGGCTGCAGCAGCATTTTGGTTTGAGTCTCTGGAAGAGACACTTGAATCAGCTCCATTAGATGAGATTACACACAAGCTTAAAGCCCTTAAGTTAGCTAACTAATTTATTTCAGATGCCGTAGTACATTTAACTAAACTTACGGCTAAGAATTCCGGATTCGCCATTCAGGCACGAAGAGCACTGTGGCTAAAATCCTGGTCAGCTGACGTTACTTCTAAATCTAAATTGCTTAATATACCTTTCAAAGGGCAGACCTTATTCGGGCCCGGGTTGAAAGAAATTATCGCTGACATTACAGGAGGTAAAGGCCATGCCCTGCCTCAAGACAGAGCCAAACCTAAGGCTAGACAGTCTAATTTTCGTTCCTTTCGTAATTTCAAAGCAGGAGCAGCATCAACTTCCTCTGCACCAAAACAGGAAGGAGCTGTTGCTCGCTACAGACAAGGCTGGAGACCTAACCAGTCCTGAAACAAGGGCAAGCAGGCCAGGAAACCTGCTGCTGCCCCTAAGACAGCATGAATCGAGGGCCCCCGATCCGGGAACGGATCTAGTGGGGGGCAGACTTTCTCTCTTCGCCCAGGCTTGGGCAAGAGATGTCCAGGATCCCTGGGCGTTAGAGATCATATCTCAGGGATACCTTCTAGACTTCAAATTCTCTCCCCCAAGAGGGAGATTTTATCTGTCAAGGTTGTCAACAAACCAAATAAAGAAAGAGGCGTTTCTACGCTGCGTACAAGATCTTTTATTAATGGGAGTGATCCATCCGGTTCCGCGGTCGGAACAAGGACAAGGGTTTTACTCAAATCTGTTTGTGGTTCCCAAAAAAGAGGGAACTTTCAGGCCAATCTTGGATTTAAAGATCCTAAACAAATTCCTAAGAGTTCCATCGTTCAAAATGGAAACTATTCGGACAATTTTACCCATGATCCAAAAGGGTCAGTACATGACCACAGTGGATTTAAAGGATGCTTACCTTCACATACCGATTCACAAAGATCATTACCGGTATCTAAGGTTTGCCTTTCTAGACAGGCATTACCAGTTTGTAGCTCTTCCATTCGGATTGGCTACGGCTCCGAGAATCTTCACAAAGGTTCTGGGTGCTCTTCTGGCGGTACTAAGACCGCGAGGAATTGCGGTAGCTGCGTACCTAGACGAGATTCTGATACAAGCTTCAAGCTTTCAAACTGCCAAGTCTCATACAGAGTTAGTACTGGCATTTCTAAGGTCGCATGGATGGAAGGTGAACGAAAAGAAGAGTTCTCTCTTTCCACTCACAAGAGTTCCCTTCTTGGGGACTCTTATAGATTCTGTAGAAATGAAGATTTACCTGACAGAAGACAGGTTAACAAAGCTTCAAAATGCATGCCGTGTCCTTCATTCCATTCAACACCCGTCAGTAGCTCAATGCATGGAGGTGATCGGCTTAATGGTAGCAGCAATGGACATAGTACCCTTTGCACGCCTACATCTCAGACCGCTGCAATTGTGCATGCTAAGTCAGTGGAATGGGGATTACTCAGACTTGTCCCCTACTCTGAATCTGGATCAAGAGACCAGAAATTCTCTTCTATGGTGGCTTTCTCGGCCACATCTGTCCAGGGGGATGCCATTCAGCAGGCCGGACTGGACAATTGTAACAACAGACACCAGCCTACTAGGTTGGGGCGCTGTCTGGAATTCTCTGAAGGCTCAGGGACAATGGAATCAGGAGGAGAGTCTCCTACCAATAAACATTCTGGAATTGAGAGCAGTTCTCAATGCCCTTCTGGCTTGGCCCCAGTTAACAACTCGGGGGTTCATCAGGTTTCAGTCGGACAACATCACGACTGTAGCTTACATCAACCATCAGGGAGGGACAAGAAGCTCCCTAGCAATGATGGAAGTATCAAAGATAATTCGCTGGGCAGAGTCTCACTCTTGCCACTTGTCAGCAATCCACATCCCGGGAGTGGAGAACTGGGAGGCGGATTTCTTAAGTCGTCAGACTTTTCATCCGGGGGAGTGGGAACTTCATCCGGAGGTCTTTGCCCAAATACTTCGACGTTGGGGCAAACCAGAGATAGATCTCATGGCGTCTCGACAGAACGCCAAGCTTCCTCGTTACGGGTCCAGATCCAGGGATCCGGGAGCGGTTCTGATAGATGCTTTGACAGCACCTTGGACCTTCGGGATGGCTTATGTGTTTCCACCCTTCCCGATGCTTCCTCGATTGATTGCCAGAATCAAACAGGAGAGAGCATCAGTGATTCTAATAGCGCCTGCATGGCCACGCAGGACTTGGTATGCAGATCTAGTGGACATGTCATCCTGTCCACCTTGGTCGCTACCTCTGAAACAGGACCTTCTGATCCAGGGTCCCTTCAAACATCAAAATCTAATTTCTCTGAAGCTGACTGCTTGGAAATTGAACGCTTGATTTTATCAAAACGTGGTTTTTCTGAGTCAGTTATTGATACCTTAATACAGGCTAGGAAGCCTGTTACCAGAAAGATTTACCATAAGATATGGCGCAAATACTTATATTGGTGCGAATCCAAGAGTTACTCATGGAGTAAGGTTAGGATTCCGAGGATATTGTCTTTTCTACAAGAAGGTTTAGAAAAGGGTTTATCCGCTAGTTCCTTAAAGGGACAGATTTCAGCTCTGTCCATTCTTTTACACAAACGTCTGTCAGAAGTTCCGGACGTTCAAGCTTTTTGTCAGGCTTTAGCTAGGATCAAGCCTGTGTTTAAAACTGTTGCTCCACCATGGAGTTTGAACTTAGTTCTTAATGTTTTACAGGGGGTTCCGTTTGAACCCCTTCATTCCATTGATATCAAGTTGTTATCTTGGAAAGTTCTGTTTTTAATGGCGATTTCCTCGGCTCGAAGAGTCTCTGAGTTATCTGCCTTACATTGTGATTCTCCTTATCTGATTTTTCATTCAGACAAGGTAGTTCTGCGTACTAAACCTGGGTTCCTACCTAAGGTGGTCACTAACAGGAATATCAATCAAGAGATTGTGGTTCCATCTTTGTGTCCTAATCCTCCTTCGAAAAAGGAACGTCTGCTACACAATCTAGATGTAGTCCGTGCCCTGAAATTTTATCTACAGGCAACTAAGGATTTTCGACAAACGTCTTCCCTGTTTGTCGTTTATTCTGGTCAGAGGAGAGGTCAAAAAGCTTCGGCTACCTCTCTCTCCTTTTGGCTTCGTAGCATAATACGGTTAGCCTATGAGACTGCTGGACAGCAGCCTCCTGAAAGAATTACAGCACATTCTACTAGAGCTGTGGCTTCCACTTGGGCCTTTAAGAATGAGGCTTCTGTTGAACAGATTTGCAAGGCTGCAACTTGGTCTTCTCTTCATACTTTTTCCAAATTTTACAAATTTGACACTTTTGCTTCTTCGGAGGCTGTTTTTGGGAGAAAGGTTCTTCAGGCAGTGGTTCCTTCCGTATAAAGAGCCTGCCTGTCCCTCCCGTCATCCATGTACTTTAGCTTTGGTATTGGTATCCCATAAGTAATGGATGATCCGTGGACTGGATACACTTAACAAGAGAAAACATAATTTATGCTTACCTGATAAATTTATTTCTCTTGTAGTGTATCCAGTCCACGGCCCACCCTGTCACTTTAAGGCAGGTAATTTTTCCATTAAACTACAGTCACCACTGCACCCTATGGTTTTCCTTTCTCTGCATGTTTTCGGTCGAATGACTGGTAATGGCAGTTAGGGGAGGAGCTATATAGCAGCTCTGCTGGGTGAATCCTCTTGCACTTCCTGTTGGGGAGGAGTTAATATCCCATAAGTAATGGATGATCCGTGGACTGGATACACTACAAGAGAAATAAATTTATCAGGTAAGCATAAATTATGTTTTTTGTCATTCAGATGGAGTATACAGTTTTACAAACATGTTTATGTCATTCAGATGGAGTATACAGTTTTACAAACATGTTTATGTCATTCAGATGGAGTATACAGTTTTACAAACATGTTTTTGTCATTCAGATGGAGTATACAGTTTTACAAACATGTTTTTGTCATTCAGATGGAGTATACAGTTTTACAAACATGTTTATGTCATTCAGATGGAGTATACAGTTTTACAAACATGTTTTTGTCATTCAGATGGAGTATACAGTTTTACAAACATGTTTATGTCATTCAGATGGAGTGTACTGTTTTACAAACATGTTTATGTCATTCAGATGGAGTGTACAGTTTTACAAACATGTTTTTGTCATTCAGATGGAGTATACAGTTTTACAAACATGTTTATGTCATTCAGATGGAGTATACAGTTTTACAAACATGTTTATGTCATTCAGATGGAGTATACAGTTTTACAAACATGTTTTTGTCATTCAGATGGAGTGTACAGTTTTACAAACATGTTTATGTCATTCAGATGGAGTATACAGTTTTACAAACATGTTTATGTCATTCAGATGGAGTATACAGTTTTACAAACATGTTTTTGTCATTCAGATGGAGTATACAGTTTTACAAACATGTTTTTGGGATTCAGATGGAGTATACAGTTTTACAAACATGTTTTTGTCATTCAGATGGAGTATACAGTTTTACAAACATGTTTATGTCATTCAGATGGAGTGTACAGTTTTACAAACATGTTTTTGTCATTCAGATGGAGTGTACAGTTTTACAAACATGTTTATGTCATTCAGATGGAGTATACAGTTTTACAAACATGTTTTTGTCATTCAGATGGAGTGTACAGTTTTACAAACATGTTTTTGTCATTCCGATGGAGTATACAGTTTTACAAACATGTTTTTGTCATTCAGATAAAGTATACAGTTTTACAAACATGTTTTTGTCATTCAGATAAAGTATACAGTTTTACAAACATGTTTTTGTCATTCAGATAAAGTATACAGTTTTACAAACATGTTTTTGTCATTCAGATAAAGTATACAGTTTTACAAACATGTTTTTGTCATTCAGATGGAGTGTACAGTTTTACAAACATGTTTTTGTCATTCAGATGGAGTATACAGTTTTACAAACATGTTTATGTGATTCAGATAAAGTATACAGTTTTACAAACATGTTTTTGTCATTCAGATGGAGTATACAGTTTTACAAACATGTTTATGTCATTCAGATGGAGTATACAGTTTTACAAACATGTTTATGTCATTCAGATGGAGTATACAGTTTTACAAACATGTTTATGTGATTCAGATAAAGTATACAGTTTTACAAACATGTTTATGTCATTCAGATGGAGTATACAGTTTTACAAACATGTTTATGTCATTCAGATGGAGTGTACAGTTTTACAAACATGTTTATGTCATTCAGATGGAGTATACAGTTTTACAAACATGTTTTTTGGATTCAGATGGAGTATACAGTTTTACAAACATGTTTTTGGGATTCAGATGGAGTATACAGTTTTACAAACATGTTTTTGGGATTCAGATGGAGTATACAGTTTTACAAACATGTTTATGTCATTCAGATGGAGTATACAGTTTTACAAACATGTTTATGTCATTCAGATGGAGTATACAGTTTTACAAACATGTTTATGTCATTCAGATGGAGTATACAGTTTTACAAACATGTTTATGTCATTCAGATGGAGTATACAGTTTTACAAACATGTTTTTGTCATTCAGATGGAGTATACAGTTTTACAAACATGTTTCAAATTTACTTCTATTATCAAATTTGCTTTGTTCCCATGATTTCCTGTGTTGAAGAGAAACCTAGGTAGGTATCTAGTGATCTTGTTAATGGATAGCATTCTTGCAAAACTGCTGCCATATAGTGCTCCAGAAATGGGATGGCCCCTAAGCACATGTCCATGCTTTTCAACAAAAGATGTCAAGAGAACGTAGACAATTTGATAATAGAAGTAGACTAGAAAGTTGTTTAAAATTGCTGCTCTATCTGAATCATGAAAGAAAAATTTGGGGTTTCATATCCCTTTAAATAACTTGAATTAAAGGGATATTAAATACATTTATAAGCATAGTATTGAGGTTATTCTCTGCCCCCCTCTAGTTATGGGTGCCGCCATGTTGAAATCTAGCTTTCACCACAACCCATTGCTGTTGTCTTTGCACATGTACAGCTACTCTCTTTCAGATACCTGCAGTAAAACCTAGGTTCCAAAATGGCAGCACTAAATAGGGGTGGGTGCATGAAATATATTTAGTGTTTAAAGTCCCTTTAAGTGCAGGTCATGTTTTCTGCTTTGTTGGTGGAAATGTACCTGTGTATGTTATTACCCCTTCTAAAGATTGGGGATTCATATTTAAAGGGACACTAAACCCACATTTATTCTTTCATGATTCAGATAGAGCAGCTATTTGAACAACTCTTTGATTTACTCCTATTATCAAAGAGTTGCTTAAAATGGCTGCTCTATCTGAATTTCTTCGTTCTCTTATTTATTTGAAAAGCAGGAATGTAAAGCTTAGGAGCCGGCCCATTTTAGCGCCTGCTTATTGGTGGATACATTTAAAGAGACAGTCAAGTCCAAAAAAAACTTTCATGATTTAAATAGGGCATGTCATTTTAAACAACTTCCCAATTTACTTTTATCACCAATCTTGCTTTGTTCTTTTGGTATTCTTAGTTGAAAGCTAAACCTAGGAGGTTCATATGCTAATTTCTTAGACCTTGTAGACTGCCTCTAATCTGAATGCATTTTGACCATTAGAGGGCATTAGTTCATGTGTTTCTTATAGATAACATTGAGCTCATGCACGTGAAATGACCTAGGAGTGAGCACTGATTGGCTAAACTGTATGTCTGTCAAAAGAAATAAAATAAGGGGGCAGTCAGCAGAAGCTTAGATACAAGGTAATTACAGAGGTAAAAAGTGCATTAATATAACTGTGTTGGTTATGCAAAACTGGGGAATGGGTAATAAAGAGATTATCTATCTTTTTAAACAACAAAAATGTGCTGGCTCCTAAGCTTTTTAAATAAAGATAGCAAGAACAAAGAATAATTGATAATAGGAGTAAATTGGAAAGTTGCCTAAAATTGCTGTGCTATCTGAATCATGAAAGAAAAAAAATTGGGTTTAGTGTCCCTTTAACATGTCCCGCTAGCAGTCTGTCACAAGAAGACCATTCTGAGATGATTCACATACTTTTTTTTATGAGTATCGCCTCCGATTTCACCTGTCTTCATTTAACGCGTCTATTCGTATAACGTTAGCAGAAAACTCCTAGCAGTAAACTTTGAGATATTTTCAGATTCCCTTCAGATGTGAGCTTGTTCAGAATATATTTTGAAGGATTAGTTCACACGCCATGAAAATTGGCACTTCTGCCTAATGTGAACTTGTGAATATTCATGGAGGTAACTGACAGAACTTTGGCTGAACAGCAGCTCATGCAGAATAAATTCCAATCGTTTGTGTTTCAAATTGTTCCGACTCCCCACAGGCCTCTTCATCTTCCATCTAGTTTAGATTCCAACACAACAAAACTTCCGTACAGCTTAATGTCTGCGCTGCATTGCCGGCATCAGTTAAGTTTACTAAACTTTTTATCAATGCGGAACCCTGGTTTGATAATTGTAGTAAATTCATTCAAGTTCCTATTAATTGTCTGCCAACAGAAATCAAGTAACTAATTGCTGCTACAGTTGTATATATAATTACTGAGCTCACAATTACAGTTTTTAAATACATTTTATGTGACTTGTAAACAAACAGAAGATCATTTTTTTTAGGTTTTGGAAGATTTTTGTATTTATATTTTTAAGCTCTGAGATTTTGTGCATTATCAATAACGAACTACAGAAAGTTGCATTGGTGCGTTTGTTTCTGTATTTTTTTTGGAGAAAGACTCAATATAAATACAAACCACCATAAGTCTATGGAAATGTCATAGTTATTACAGGTATACCTCGCTCATACCTGTGAGCTCTCTTTTCACTTGCCAGTGTGTTTAAAAACTTGAAAACATGTTTGAACTATCATATATTGTGTACAGATTAGAGAGAGATATACATGTAATTATTTAAATATGCATAAGACTATTGTGTAGATTCATTATACTTGTAATATTGACATAATCCACTTACTGCATGTTAAAAAAAAATAACTAAAAAGGTCAGTTTATGAATGGAAAGGCAGCGCTTTCTGTTCAACCAAAGCATTACGTTTGTTGGTTTTCCCAGAGAGAGGAGCAGTGTTGGCTTCGCACCACTTACCAATTTGATGGACCAGGGAACTTTGAATTGCATCTTTACTGTGTGTCCCATGTGTCTAGTGACAAAATACAAACAGGAGCTGATTTGATAGGTGTCAGGAAATGAGAATGCATTGCTCGCCAATAAGAGGGTGCCATCTGTACCCTCCATATTTGTTAGGAACAAACCCATAACCACACCATACAAAGCAGGAGGAAGTAAGCTGTTGGAAGAAGAGACCGCCAGCAGATCAACCAAAACTGGAGCTTTGCAGAACTAAAAGGTCTACAAGGAGCCACCTAGATGATGGCTATCAAATGAAAAATGACATAGTATGGATTTTAAAGGGAAAGTAAAGCCAAAATAATACTTCTTACTTCAGGTAGAGCACTGGTTTTCAAAAGGCCTCCCTAGCAGGCGAGATTTTCAGGATTACCTTGGGTGAAAAGCAGGTGAAATAACCAGGTTTGCATTATTTCACCTGTGCTCTAATTCAGATATCCTCAAAATCTGGCCTGTTAGAGAGGCCTGAGGAAAGGTTTGAAAACCAGTGAGATAAAGGGATCAATTTATCAAGCACCATACGGAGCTTGATGCCCGTGTTTCTGGCGAGCCTTCAGACTCGCCGTAAACAGAAGTTATGAAGCAGTGGTCTAAAGACTGCTACTCCATAACATGTCCGCCTGCTCTGAGGCCGCAGACAGAAATCAACCTGATCGGATATGATCAGGTAAATAAATCCCCTGGCTAGCCGCCGATTGGCCGCAAATCTGCAGGGGGCGGCATTGCACCAGCAGCTCACAAGAACATGAAAGCAAACACGGCAAGAGGGAGGGGGAGATGAATCCGACAGTGTAAATAAACAGAGCGCTCATACTTGCGCTGTAAATGTCTGAAGCACAGGTGCACTTCATCACAGACAGCGAAGAGTTGTAGCTTACACGCTGTTGATGCCGGTGTCTGAGATACTGTGTAACAACTCTGTGAGGTGGCTAGAGACGCTACTTTAGGATACTAGTAACTTATGTTCCTGCCTCCTCTCAGTACGCTGCTGAAAGCGGTGCTGGAGACAGGGGGGGGGCGAGTCTGCGCATGTGTTATCAATGCAAATTGTTTTATTGCGCATGCGGGCCGCCATGATGTTTCTACCTAGGTAGAACATCGTAACAGGCTGCATAGTAATAAGTAGAAAATGGGTTTGGCGCAAAATTAATTTTTCAATTAAAATTGCAAGAAATGGAAAGAAAACTGTACAAAGGTCCCAATTACAAATTGCTTTATTATAAAAAGAAGTTTTGAATGAGTTGAAAAAAATACTTTTTGGGTTTACTATCCCTTTAAATTGTATTCTCTATCTGAATCATGAAAGAAGGAAATTGTGTTTCATGTCCCTTTAATATTTGTTATATATTTGGAACCGTATCTCTGATAGTTACCACTGGAGTCTTGGTAGTGTTTTTGACCGGCAGAGTCACGGCTGTGCTGTATTTTTCCTGCTCTGGCAGTTGGTTTAAAGGGACACTGAACCCAAATTTTTTCTTTCGTGATTTTAAGCAACTTTCTAATTTACTCCTATTATCATTTTTTCTTCGTCCTCTTGCTATCTTTATATGAAAAAGGCATCCAAGCTAAGGAGCCAGCACATGTTTATTGGTGGGTGAATTTATCCACCAATCAGCAAGAATAACCCAGGTTGTTCACCAAAAATGGGTCGGCATCTAAACTTACATTCTTGCTTTTCAAATACAGATACCAAGAGAAGGACATTTGATAATAGGCGTAAATTAGACAGTTGCTTAAAATTGCTGCTCTATCTGTGTAACTGCCTTTATATTAAGTTTTTTCTCTTGTAAGATGTATCGAGTCCACGGATTCATCCTTACTTGTGGGATATTCTCCTCCCCTACAGGAAGTGGCAGAGAGACACCCACAGCAGAGCTGCCTATATAGCTCCCCCCTTAGCTCCACCCCCCAGTCATTCTCTCTGCCTGCTTAACTGCTAGGAAGGGCAAAGAGGAGTGTGGTGACAAAAATGTTGTTTTTTTTATTTTCTCAAGCAAAAGTTTATTTTTAAATGGTACCGGTGTGTACTATTTACTCTCTGCAGAAAAAGGGATGAAGATTTCTGCAAGGAGGATGATGATCTTAGCACTTTGTTACTAAGATCCACTGCTGTTCTTACGAGGGCTTAAAAGTACAGGAAAACTTCAGTTGGGGGGAACAGTTTGCAGGCTAAACTGCATTAACCCCTTAAGGACACGGCCATTTTTCAATTTCTTTCCCTTAAGGACCAGGGCTATTTTTACATTTCTGCGGTGTTTGTGTTTAGCTGTAATTTTCCTCTTACTCGTTTACTGTACCCACACATATTATATACCGTTTTTCTCGCCACTAAATGGACTTTCTAAAGATACCATTATTTTCATCATATCTTATAATTTACTATTAAAAATATTATAAAATATGAGGAAAAAATGGAAAAAAACACACTTTTTCTAACTTTGACCCCCAAAATCTGTTACACATCTACAACCACCAAAAAACAACCATGCTAAATAGTTTCTAAATTTTGTCCTGAGTTAAGAAATACCCAATGTTTACATCTTCTTTGCTTTTTTTGCAAGTTATAGGGCCATAAATACAAGTAGCACTTTGCTATTTCAAAACCACTTTTTTTCAAAATGAGCGCTAGTTACATTGGAACCCTGATATCTGTCGGGAATACCTAAATATCCCTTGACATGTATATATTTTTTTTTAGAAGACATCCCAAAGTATTGATCTAGGCCCATTTTGGTATATTTCATGCCACCATTTCACCGCCAAATGCGATCAAATAAAAAAAAATGGTAACTTTTTCACAAACTTTAGGTTTCTCACAGAAATTATTTACAAACAACTTGTGCAATTATGGCATAAATGGTTGTAAGTGCTTCTCTGGGATCCCCTTTGTTCAGAAATAGCAGACTTATATGGCTTTGGCGTTGCTTTTTGGTAATTAGAAGGCTGCTAAATGCCACTGCGCGCCACACGTGTTTTATGCCCAGCAGTGAAGGGGTTAATTAGGGAGCATGTAGGGAGCTTGTAGAGTTAATTTTAGCTTTAGTGTAGTGTAGTAGACAACCCAAAGTATTGATCTAGGCCCATTTTGGTAAATTTAATGCCACCATTTCACCGCCAAATGCGATCAAATTTAAAAAAAACATAATTTTTTTCGCAATTTTAGGTTTCTCACTGAAATTATTTACAAACAGCTTGTGCAATTATGGCACAAATGGTTGTAAATGCTTCTCTGGTATCCCCTTTGTTCAGAAATAGCAGACATATATGGCTTTGGCAATGCTTTTTGGTAATTAGAAGGCTGCTAAATGCCGCTGCACATCACACGTGTATTATGGCTAGCAGTGAAGGGGTTAATTAGGGATCTTGTAGGGAGCTTGCAGGGTTAATTTTAGCTTTAGTGTAGAGATCAGCCTCCCACCTGACACATCAGACCCACTGATCCCTCCCAAACAGCTCTCTTCCCTCCCCCACCCCACAATTGTCCCCGCCATCTTAAGTACTGGCAGAAAGTCTGCCAGTACTAAAATAAAAGGTATCTTTTTTTTTTTCTTTTTTTTTTTTGGAGCATATTTACATATGCTGCGATGTAGGATCCCTCTTAGCCCCAAACCTCCCTGATCCCCCCCCAAACAGCTCTCTAACCCTCCCCCTCTACATTATTGGGAGCCATCTTGGGTACTGGCAGCTGTCTGCCAGTACCCAGTTTACAAAAAAAATGTATATTTTTTATTTTTTCCCCACTTTTCTGTAGTGTAGCTTCCCCCCCCCCAAGACTAAACCCCCACCCCCTCCCAGATCCCTTCGATTAACATTTATCCCCCCTCTCTCCCTCTAAATAGAAACCACTGTTCCATAGTGTAATGGTTCCCACCCGCTCCCTCCCCGTGCACGCGCCCGCCCGCCTCCCCTGTGCACGCGCACGCGTCCGTGCGCGCCCCCCAGCAATCCCGCCCACGATCCCGCCCACCGGTAAGCCATCGATCCCCGCCCACCCGCCTCCCACGTCTGCTCCCACCCACCAACGATCGCGGCATCGATGTCCGGTGCAGAGAGGGCCACAGAGTGGCTCTCTCTGCATCGGATGGGGAAAAATGTTATTGCAGTGATACCTCGATATTGAGGCATCACTACAATAACCGGAAAGTGGCTGGAAACGATCAGGATCGCTTCCAGCCGCTTTCAACCCCAACGTCGTACAGGGTACGTCGCTGGTCTTTAAAGACCAGTTTGTGCAAGACGTACCCTGTACGACGCGTGTCGTTAAGGGGTTAAGGTATGTTCAGTCTATTTTTTTCTAGACAGACTATGTTATTTCTAGAAAAGACTGGCAATATCCCCATGAGGGAAGGGTAAGCTGTATTCAGACACTTGGATAGGAATTTCAGCTTGCATAAAGGGCTCATTAGTTACTGGTGACACTGTTTGGTAAAAACGTTTTTGTTTGTTCAGTAAATGATGCAATTATAACGTTTTTTTGAAGGGACTAAAGGGGTCATTGTGGCTTGTTTTTGAGTTTTCTAACTCACATGGTTAATTTAGAGACACTAGTGTTTTTCTGTTAGGCCTCAAAACTCGAGTGAGGTGGCAGGGGCCTATTTTCGGGCCTCAGTTGTGCAGTTTCTTTTCCTCTGAGACTTCTAACTGCTTCTCCAGAGGTTCCTGCCGTGTTTTGAGGGCTGTAAAAGAAGTTTTTTTCCCCACAAATTGTTCTGAAGGGCAGGTAGGAGCCACAGCAGAGCTGTGGCAAAGTGCTGAAAGTCTTTTTTACTGTTTTTTTTCAATCCGGTTTTGCCATTAAGGGGTTAATTGTTTATTTGCATAGCTGTGCAAAGTTACTAAGGCTATATGATACTACTGTAAAAATTTTGTTATGTTTACTGCTTTTTTACACTGTTTTGCAGAATTTGTGCAGATTTTTTTCTCTTAAAGGCACAGTACCGTTTTATTTGTAAGTGTTTTTTACTTTGATTACAGTGTTTTCCAAGCTTGCTTGTTACATTACTAGCCTGTTTAACATGTCTGACACCAAGGAAAATCCTTGTTCAATATGTTTGGAAGCCATTGTGGTACCCCCTCTTAGAATGTGTCCCAATTGTACTGATATGTCTATAAACTATAAAGAACATATATTAGCACTTAAATATAGAGCAATAGATGATTCTCAGTCAGAAGTAAATGAGGGTTCGCCACCTAGCTCTCCCCAAGTGTCACAACCAGTAACGCCCTCACAAGTGACGCCAAGTACCTCTAGTGCGTCAAATTCATTTATTTTACAAGACATGGCCACAGTTATGAATACAACCCTCACAGAGGTTTTATCCTGACTGCCTGGTTTACAAGGAAAGCGGGACAGCTCCCAATGCTGAGCAGTCTGACGCTTTAGTAGCCGTATCTAATATGCCCTCACAATGCTCTGAGGTAGGGGTGAGGGATTTGTTATCTGAGGGAGAAATGTCTGACTCAGGAAAGATGCTTCCTCAGACAGATTCTGATATGACGGCCTTTAAATTTAAGCTTGAACACCTCCGCTTATTGCTCAGGGAGGTATTATCGGCTCTAGATGATTGTGACCCTATAGTGGTCCCAGAGAAATTGTGTAAGATGGATAAATACTTAGAGGTACCTGTTTACACTGATGTTTTTTTCCAGTCCCTAAGAGGATTGTAAATATTATTGCTAAGGAGTGGGATAGACCAGGTATTCCGTTCATTCCCCCTCCTGTTTTTAAGAAAATGTTTCCCATATCTGACACCATGCGGGACTCGTGGCAGACAGTTCCTAAGGTGGAGGGAGCTATTTCTACTCTGTCTAAGCGTACAACTATACCTATTGAAGTCAGTTGTGCTTTCAAAGATCCTATGGATAAAAAATTAGAGGGTCTCCTGAAGAAAATTTTTGTTCATCAAGGTTTTCTTCTTCAACCTATTGCGTGCATTGTTCCTGCAACTACTGCAGCTGTTTTCTGGTTTGAGGCTCTAGAAGAGGCTCTTCAGATGGAGACTCCATTAGAAGAAATTTTGGACAGAATTAAGGCCAGAATTATTGGCTAATTCTTTTATTACAGATGCCGCTTTTCAACTGGCTAAATTAGCGGCAAAGAATTCAGGTTTTGCCATTTTAGCACGCAGGGCGTTATGGCTTAATCCTGGTCTGCTGATGTGTTATCTAAAACTAAACTTTTGAACAACCCTTTCAAAGGAAAGACCCTATTCGGACCTGAACTGAAAGAAATTATTTCAGACATCACTGGTGGGAAAGGTCATGCCCTCCCTCAGGATAGATCAAATAAGATGAGGACCAAACAAAATAATTTTCGTTCCTTTTGGAATTTCAAGAGTGGTCCCGCTTCAGTTTCCTCTGCTGCAAAGCAAGAGGGGAATTTTTCCCAATCCAAGTCAGTCTGGAGACCTAACCAGGCTTGGAACAAGGGTAAACAAGAGATGTTCACGATCCCTGGGTTTTAGAAATTGTGTCCCAGGGATATTTTCTGGAATTCAAAGGCTCTCTTCCAAGGGGGACTTTTCACATTTCTCGATTATCTGTAAACAGACAAAGAGAGAGGTGTTCTTACGCTGTGTAGAAGACCTACATACCCTAGGGGTTATCCGCCCAGTCCCAAAAGCGGAACAGGGGCTAGGTTTTTACTCATACCTGTTTGTGGTTTCCAAAAAAGAGGGAACTTTCAGATCAATTTTGGATCTCAAAATTCTAAACCAGTTCCTCAAAGTTCCATCATTCAAGATGGAGACTATTCGGTCTATTCTACCTCTGATCCAGGAGGGTCAATATATGACCACTGTGGACTTAAAGGATGCGTATCTACACATCCCTATTCACAGAATTTTCACAAGGGTGCTCCGGTCCCTTCTGGCGGTTCTATGGCCGTTCTACGACCACGGGGCATAGCAGTGGTGCCTTATCTAGACGTCATCTTATTTCAGGCGTCAACTTTCCAGCTATCCAAGTCTCACACGGACATTGTGTTGGCTTTTCTGAGATCTCACGGGTGGACGTTGAACATAAAAAAGAGTTCTCTCTTCCCTTTTATAAGAGTTTCCTTCCTAGGAACTCTGATAGACTCGGTAGAAATGAAAATATTTCTGACGGCGGTCAGAAAATCAAAGCTCTTAACCACTTGCCGAGCTCTTCATTCCATTCCTCGGCCATCAGTGGCTCAGTATATGGAGGTAATCGGACTCATGGTAGCGGCAATGGACATAGTTCCTTTTGCCCGCCTACACCTCAGACCACTACATCTATGCATGCTCAAACAGTGGAATGGGGATTATGCAGATTTGTCTCCTCAACTGCATCTGGACCAGCAGACCAGAGATTCTCTTCTCTGATGTGTTTCCGCAGGCCAGAGTGGCTCATTGTAACGACAGATACCAGCCTGCTAGGCTGGGATGCAGTCTGGAACTCCCTGAAAGCACAGGGCTTATGGTCTCGGGAGGAATCTCTTCTCCCGATAAATATTCTAGAACTGAGAGCGATATTCAATGCGCTTCAGGCGTGGCCTCAGCTTGCCGCGGCCAAATTCATCAGGTTTCAGTCGGACAACATCACGACTGTAGCTTATATCAATCATCAAGGAGTTCTCTAGCGATGATGGAGGTAACCAAAATAATCCGATGGGCAGAGGATCACTCTTGCCATCTCTCAGCAATCCACATCCCAGGTGTAGAGAACTGGGAGACGGATTTCTTAAGTCGTTAGAATTTTTAATCTGGGGGAGTGGAAACTCCATCCGGAGGTATTTGCCCAGCTGATTCAGCTAGGGGGCACACCAGAATTGGATCTGATGGCGTCCCGTCAGAATGCCAAACTTTCTCATTACGGGTCCAGGTCCCGGGATCCCAAGGCGGTACTGATAGATGCTCTAGCAGTGCCTTGGTCCTTCAATCTGGCCTATGTATTTCCTCTCCTTCTACGTCTGGTTGCCAGAATAAGGCAGGAGAGAGCTTCAGTGATTCTGATAGCACCTGCATGGCCACACAGGACTTGGTATGCAGACCTAGTGGACATGTCCTTGGTTCTACCATGGACTCTGCCAATGAGGCAGGACCTTCTAATCCAAGGTCTGTTCATGCATCCAAATCTAATATCTCTGCGTCTGACTGCTTGGAGATTGAATGCCTGATTCTATCAAAGAGTGGTTTCTCTGAGTCGGTCATTGATACCCTGATTCAGGCTAGAAAGCCTGTCACCAGGAAGATCTATCATAAGATTTGGCGCAAATATCTTTATTGGTGTGAATCCAAAGGTTACTCGTGGAGTAAGATTAGGATTCCTAGAATATTGTCAAGAAGGTTTGGAGAAGGGATTATCAGCTAGTTCCTTATAAGGACAAATATCTGCTTTGTCTATTCTTCTACACAAACGTCTGGCAGATGTCCCAGACGTTTGAGCATTTAGTCAGGCTTTGGTCAGAATCAAGCCTGTATTTAAACCTGTTGCTCCGCCACGGAGCCTAAATTTAGTTCTTAAAGTTCTTCAAGGGGTTCCGTTTGAACCTATGCATTCCATGGATATTAAGCTTCTATCTTGGAAAGTTTTGTTTTTAGTAGCTATCTCTTCGGCTCGAAGAGTTTCTGAGCTATATGCTTTACAGTCTGATTCCCCTTATCTTATTTTCCATGCAGATAAGGTGGTTTTGCGTACCAAACCTGGGTTTCTTCCTAAGGTTGTTTCTTATAAGAATATCAATCAAGAGATTGTTGTTCCTTCACTGTGTCCTAATCCTTCTTCAAAGAAGGAACGTCTGTTGCACAATCTTGATGTGGTTCGTGCTTTAAAGTTCTACTTGCAAGCAACTAAAGATTTCCGTCAAACATCTTCATTGTTTGTTGTTTATTCCGGTAAGCGGAGAGGTCAGAAGGCTACGGCTACCTCTCTTTCCTTTTGGCTGAAAAGCATCATCCGGTTGGCTTATGAGACTGCTGGCCAACAGTCTCCTGAAAGAATTACTGCTCATTGTACTAGAGCTTTGGCTTCCACATGTCTTTTAAATATGAGGCTTCTGTTGAACAAATTTGTAATGCTTCGACTTGTTCTTCGTTTCATACTTTCTTCTGTTAAGTGTGATCAGTCCACGGGTCATCATTACTTCTGGGATATTACTCCTCCCCAACAGGAAGTGCAAGAGGATTCACCCAGCAGAGCTGCATATAGCTCCTCCCCTCTACGTCACTCCCAGTCATTCTCTTGCACCCAACAACTAGATAGGATGTGTGAGAGGACTATGGTGATTTTATTTAGTTTTATTTCTTCAATCAAAAGTTTGTTATTTTTTAATAGCACCGGAGTGTGTTATTCCTTCTCTGGTGGAGTTTGAAGAAGAATCTACCAGAGTTTTTACTATGATTTTAGCCGGAGTTGTTAAGATCATATTGCTGTTTCTCGGCCATCTGAGGAGAGGTAAACTTCAGATCAGGGGACAGCGGGCAGTTTAATCTGCAAAGAGGTATGTAGCAGTTTTTATTTTCTGACAATGGAATTGATGAGAAAATCCTGCCATACCGACATAATATCATGTATGTATATTTAACATTTGAGTATTCTGGGGAATGGTACTTCACTGGAATTACACTGTGTATATAAGACTTTAGCCTAATTGCAAAGCAACAGGTTTTTTAATAACTCTTAATTTATGTTAAACGTTTTTGCTGGAATGTAAAATCGTTTCCATTTTCTGAGGTACTGGGTGAATAAAATGTTTGGGCACTATTTTTCCACTTGGCAGTTGCTTGATCTAATTATGACAGTTTACTGATCTCTCTCACTGTTGAGGGGGAGGGACCTTTTTTTGGCGCTTTTGCTACGCATCAAAAATTTCAGTCAGAAACTCATTGTTTTTTCCTGCATGTTCCGGTTTATCTCTACAGAACTCAGGGGTCTTCAAAGCTTGTTTGAGGGAAGTAATCTAACAGAGCTGTGAGATTATAGTTGACTGTGATAAAAAATGTTTATTCTTTAACTTTTTTATGCCATCAGGGTTAGTTTTTCTTTGCTAATGGGAACAAACCTTTGCTAAATTGTGTTTTGTTTTTCAAAGTTTATTGATTTCAACTGTTATATATCTTTCAGTGCTTCTTAAAGCACAGTACGTTTTTTCATTGTGTTTTACTTGAATAATATTTCCAAGTTGCAAGTTTATTTGCTAGTGTGTTAAACATGTCTGATTCAGAGGATGAGACCTGTACTATTTGTGCCAACGCCAAGGTGGAGCCCAATAGAAATTTATGTACTAACTGTATTGATGCTACTTTAAATAAAAGTCAATCTGTACAAATTGAACAAATTTCACCAAACAACGAGGGGAGAGTTATGCCGACTAACTCGCCTCACGTGACAGTACCTGCATCTCCCGCTCGGGAGGTGCGCGATATGGTGGCGCCCAGTACATCTGGGCGGCCATTACAAATAACATTACAAGATATGGCTACTGTTATGACTGAGGTTTTGGCTAAATTACCAGAACTAAGAGGCAAGCGTGATCACTCTGGGGTGAGAACAGAGTGCGCTGATAATGCTAGGGCCATGTCAGATACTGCGTCACAACTTGCAGAACATGAGGACGGAGAGCTTCATTCTGCGGCTGACGGTTCTGATCCAAACAGATTGGATTCAGATATTTCAAATTTTAAATTTAAGCTGGAAAACCTCCGTGTATTACTAGGGGAGGTGTTAGCGGCCCTGAATGATTGTAACACAGTTGCAATACCAGAGAAAATGTGTAGGTTGGATAAATATTTTGCTGTACCAACAAGTACTGACGTTTTTCCTATACCTAAGAGACTAACTGAAATTATTACTAAGGAGTGGGATAGACCCGGTGTGCCGTTCTCACCCCCTCCGATATTTAGAAAGATGTTTCCAATAGACACCGCCACACGGGACTTATGGCAAACGGTCCCTAAGGTGGAGGGAGCAGTTTCTACTTTAGCTAAGCGTACCACTATCCCGGTAGAGGATAGCTGTGCCTTTTCAGATCCAATGGATAAAAAGTTAGAGGGTTACCTTAAGAAAATGTTTGTTCAACAAGGTTTTATATTGCAACCCCTTGCATGCATTGCGCCGGTCACGGCTGCAGCGGCATTCTGGATTGAGTCTCTAGAAGAGAACCTTAGTTCAGCTACGCTGGACGACATTTCGGACAGGCTTAGAATACTTAAGCTAGCTAATTCATTCATTTCGGAAGCCGTAGTACATTTAACTAAACTTACGGCTAAGAATTCCGGATTCGCCATTCAGGCGCGTAGAGCACTGTGGCTAAAATCCTGGTCAGCTGATGTAACTTCTAAGTCCAAATTACTTAATATACCTTTCAAGGGACAGACCTTATTTGGGCCCGGTTTGAAAGAAATTATCGCTGACATTACAGGAGGTAAGGGCCACGCCCTGCCTCAAGACAAAGCCAAATCTAAGGCTAGACAGTCTAATTTTCGTTCCTTTCGGAATTTCAAAGCAGGAGCAGCATCAACTTCCACTGCTCCAAAACAAGAAGGATCTGGTACTCGCTGGAGATCTAACCAGTCCTGGAACAAGGGCAAGCAGGCCAGGAAACCTGCTGCTGCCCCTAAAACAGCATGAATTGAGGGCCCCCGATCCGGGATCGGATCTAGTGGGGGGCAGACTTTCTCTCTTCGCCCAGGCTTGGGCAAGAGATGTCCAGGATCCCTGGGCGCTAGAGATAATATCTCAGGGATACCTTCTGGACTTCAAATACTCTCCTCCAAGAGAGAGATTTCATCTGTCAAGGTTGTCAACAAACCAAACAAAGAAAGAAGCGTTTCTACGCTGCATACAAGAACTATTGTTAATGGGAGTAATCCATCCAGTTCCACGGTCGGAACAGGGACAGGGGTTTTACTCAAATCTGTTTGTGGTTCCCAAAAAAGAGGGAACTTTCAGACCAATCCTGGATTTAAAGATCCTAAACAAATTCCTAAGAGTTCCATCATTCAAAATGGAGACTATTCGGTCAATTTTACCCATGATCCAAGAAGGTCAGTACATGACCACAGTGGATTTAAAGGATGCTTACCTTCACATACCGATTCACAAAGATCATTACCGGTATCTAAGGTTTGCCTTTCTAGACAGGCATTACCAGTTTGTAGCTCTTCCATTCGGATTGGCTACAGCTCCAAGAATCTTCACAAAGGTTCTAGGTGCTCTTCTGGCGGTACTAAGACCGCGGGGAATTTCGGTAGCTCCGTACCTAGACGACATTCTGATACAAGCTTCAAGCTTTCAAACTGCCAAGTCTCATACAGAGTTAGTACTGGCTTTTCTAAGGTCACATGGATGGAAGGTGAACGAAAAGAAAAGTTCACTCGTTCCACTCACAAGAGTTCCCTTCCTGGGGACTCTTATAGATTCTGTAGAAATGAAGATTTACCTGACAGAGGACAGGTTAACAAGACTTCAAAGTGCTTGCCGCACCCTTCATTCCATTCAACACCCGTCAGTGGCTCAATGCATGGAGGTAATCGGCTTAATGGTAGCGGCAATGGACATAGTGCCATTTGCTCGCTTACACCTCAGACCACTGCAACTATGCATGCTAAGTCAGTGGAATGGGGATTACTCAGACTTGTCCCCTTCTCTGAATCTGGATCAAGAGACCAGAAATTTTCTTCTATGGTGGCTTTCTCGGCCACATCTGTCCAGGGGGATGCCATTCAGCAGACCAGACTGGACAATTGTAACAACAGACGCCAGCCTTCTAGGTTGGGGTGCCGTCTGGAATTCTCTGAAGGCTCAGGGACAATGGAGTCAGGAGGAGAGTCTCCTGCCAATAAACATTCTGGAATTGAGAGCAGTTCTCAATGCCCTCCTGGCTTGGCCCCAGTTGACAACTCGGGGGTTCATCAGGTTTCAGTCGGACAACGTCACGACTGTAGCTTACATCAACCATCAGGGAGGGACAAGGAGCTCCCTAGCAATGATGGAAGTATCAAAGATAATTCGCTGGGCAGAGTTTCACTCTTGCCACCTGTCAGCAATCCACATCCCGGGAGTGGAGAACTGGGAGGCGGATTTCTTAAGTCGTCAGACTTTTCATCCGGGGGAGTGGGAACTTCATCCGGAGGTCTTTGCCCAAATACTTCGACGTTGGGGCAAACCAGAGATAGATCTCATGGCGTCTCGACAGAACGCCAAGCTTCCTCGTTACGGGTCCAGATCCAGGAATCCAAGAGCAGTCCTAATAGATGCCCTGACAGCACCTTGGGACTTCACGATGGCTTATGTGTTTCCACCCTTCCCGATGCTTCCTCGATTGATTGCCAGAATCAAACAGGAGAGAGCATCAGTGATTCTAATAGCACCTGCATGGCCACGCAGGACTTGGTATGCAGACCTGGTGGACATGTCATCCTGTCCACCTTGGTCTCTACCTCTGAAACAGGATCTCCTGATACAGGGTCCTTTCAAACATCAAAATCTAACTTCTCTGAAGCTGACTGCTTGGAAATTGAACGTTTGATTTTATCAAGACGTGGGTTTTCTGAGTCAGTTATTGACACCTTAATACAGGCTAGGAAGCCTGTTACCAGAAAGATTTACCATAAGATATGGCGTAAATACCGTTATTGGTGTGAATCCAAAGGTTACTCTTGGAGTAAGGTTAGGATTCCTAGGATATTGTCTTTTCTACAAGAAGGTTTAGAAAAGGGTTTATCTGCTAGTTCATTAAAGGGACAGATCTCAGCTCTGTCCATTCTGTTACACAAACGTCTGTCAGAAGTGCCAGACGTTCAGGCTTTTTGTCAGGCTTTGGCCAGGATTAAGCCTGTGTTTAAAACTGTTGCTCCGCCATGGAGTTTAAACCTTGTTCTTAACGTTTTACAGGGTGTTCCGTTTGAACCCCTCCATTCCATTGATATAAAGTTGTTATCTTGGAAAGTTCTATTTTTAATGGCTATTTCCTCGGCTCGAAGAGTCTCTGAGTTATCAGCCTTACATTGTGATTCTCCTTATTTGATTTTTCATTCGGATAAGGTAGTTCTGCGCACTAAACCTGGGTTCTTACCTAAGGTAGTCACTAACAGGAATATCAATCAAGAGATTGTTGTTCCTTCTTTGTGTCCAAATCCTTCTTCGAAGAAGGAACGTCTTCTGCACAATCTGGATGTAGTTCGTGCCCTAAAGTTTTACTTACAGGCAACTAAGGAATTTCGACAAACGTCTTCCCTGTTTGTCGTTTACTCTGGTCAGAGGAGAGGTCAAAAGGCTTCTGCTACCTCTCTTTCTTTTTGGCTTCGTAGCATAATTCGTTTAGCCTATGAGACTGCTGGACAGCAGCCTCCTGAAAGAATTACAGCTCATTCTACTAGAGCTGTGGCTTCCACTTGGGCCTTTAAGAATGAGGCCTCTGTTGAACAGATTTGCAAGGCTGCAACTTGGTCTTCGCTTCATACTTTTTCCAAATTTTACAAATTTGACATTTTTGCTTCCTCGGAGGCTATTTTTGGGAGAAAGGTTCTTCAGGCAGTGGTTCCTTCTGTATAAAGAGCCTGCCTATCCCTCCCGTCATCCGTGTACTTTTGCTTTGGTATTGGTATCCCAGAAGTAATGATGACCCGTGGACTGATCACACTTAACAGAAGAAAACATAATTTATGCTTACCTGATAAATTCCTTTCTTCTGTAGTGTGATCAGTCCACGGCCCGCCCTGTTTTTTAAGGCAGGTAAATATTTTTTAAATTATACTCCAGTCACCACTACACCCTTGGTTTCTCCTTTCTCGTTGGTCCTTGGTCGAATGACTGGGAGTGACGTAGAGGGGAGGAGCTATATGCAGCTCTGCTGGGTGAATCCTCTTGCACTTCCTGTTGGGGAGGAGTAATATCCCAGAAGTAATGATGACCCGTGGACTGATCACACTACAGAAGAAAGGAATTTATCAGGTAAGCATAAATTATGTTTTTTCCAAATTTTACAAATTTGATACTTTTGCTTCTTCGGAGGCTATTTTTGGGAGAAAGGTTCTACAAGCAGTGGTGCCTTCCGTTTAAGGTCCCTGTCTTGTCCCTCCCTTCATCCGTGTCTTAAAGCTTTGGTATTGGTATCCCACAAGTAAGGATGAATCCGTGGACTCGATACATCTTAAAAGAGAAAACATAATTTATGCTTACCTGATAAATTTATTTATCTTGTGATGTATCGAGTCCACGGCCCGCCCTGTTTATTAAGACAGGCATATATATTTTTATTTTTAAACTTTCAGTCACCACTGCACCCTATAGTTTCTCCTTTTTCTTCCTAGCCTTCGGTCGAATGACTGGGGGGTGGAGCTAAGGGGGGAGCTCTGCTGTGGGTGCTCTCTGCCACTTCCTGTAGGGGAGGAGAATATCCCACAAGTAAGGATGAATCCGTGGACTCGATACATCACAAGATAAATAAATTTATCAGGTAAGCATAAATTGTTTTTTTTCGTGTTAGTTTTTTTTTTGCTGATGTACTCTGAGATCTTCCAGTTTATAAAAATATAATAGCATGATTTCCAGGATAACATTATACTTTGTGTAGATATGTGACAGATACACCCACATTAAATATGTTTTCATTCCAGCCCATAACATAACAGTTTACAGAAGACCTTCAGTAGGGGAATATTTATCTGATCTCCTGCAGCACATTCATTCTATTCTTCCCTTCTATGTTTGTTTAAAACACCTTTTTATTATTAACTTATCAGAAAAGGATCATTTACAATGAGGTCCAGTAGTGATGGCAAATCCAAATAGATAAACTTATTTTCAGAGACAAAAAAGCTTCTCTAACATAAAAGGGATCACTATGGATTAGAACACAGTTAATAGGTAATAAAGACATTAAAGCATCTTAGCATAGAAAGAATATGTAAAACAGTGCTAATACAGTGTGCTAATATTTAAAAGTACTTGAATCTCATATTAAACTTTCATTTGTACTTTGAGTCTTACTGTATTGTAACCATAAACAAACAATAAAGTAAAGGCAAAGTGACCTGAGGTGTGCCATGGTCACATGCAGGCCTGGACTGACCATAGGGCATATCGGGCAAATGCCCGGTGGGCCACCGGTTAGCTTAGCCTCTCCCACCATTACAGCCTCACACACCGACTGGGGCAGGGCCGCCATCAGGAAGTGAAACTGTGACTGCTGTTAGGGGCCCGTTGGCCGCACTAACATGAAGAAATGTTGTTGTTTGTTTTTTTATTATTTTGCAGAGGAAGAGAGCATTATCCCGACCTAGGATCCTTTTATTATTTACAGTAGAGAGCAGCAGTGCACTATAGCAGGCCAGGGCACGGCAATATCGTGCGCTTGAAGTAAGTTTTTTTTTCCCCTCAGGAGCTCAAGCACAATTGCTGGCAGTGGTACCTCAAAAAATATGCTTGACTTCTGAATCCTCCTTCCTTGCTTACTCCTCACAGTCACAAGGAACTGCTATGAGGTGGGTCCGTGGCTGCTTCGCTTCAGTGAGAAAGGAAGGGCTGCCTGCCTCTAGTGCTGTATGGTCTTGTTTTTTGTAGTGCAGGACAGGCTTATGTAAACAGCCTAATGCTTCAACTTCTCACTGCAGTGGTGCAGCTCCGGACCCATCTCACAGAAGTTCACAACAGCTGAGGTCTGTCCTGGCTGACAGGGGAGAATCGCTTCTCTCCTTTAACTCTCTAGGTCGTAAAGCGGCAAGCAGTTTTCCAGTGACTGATTCCCCTGAGCCACTTACCAAGCCAGGTCTGCGGGGTCCTGCAATCAGCATACACTATACAGCTCATGTTCCCCAGCTGCTCAGCTCAGAACATTGTGTGATTGTGTTATGCAGATTCCAGGGCTGGAAGAGGGAGGCGTGCAGGATGGGAGGTCAGTGTTATGTTAGCTCAATGTTTTTCACTACATACCTCATTGGTTTTGGGCAAAGAAACCAGGTACAATCCTGTACATTGAATGAAGCAAACGCAATCGGGACAATAATGTTTGAAATGTGTTGGGAATACTTCTTGGCTGTATCTTACTTTTTTATTATGTTTGGCAATAAAACATGTCTGGCTAGATGTACTTAGTATTACATTAAATAGTGTGACAACTAAACAGGGATAAATAGTTTGATGTATATGTTCTGCTCAGTATTTGTATACACATGTATAACAAAACAGCACAATATTCCCATTGTATTGCTAGAATATTTAACATATACAAGTAGTTTGGTTCTTAAAACAAGTAATTGCTTGTACTGTATTTGTCCATGTTTGTAATCGGGCAGATAGAGAGAAAGAGGAATACATAGTAAAGGCAGAGAAATGCAGATATAGAGTGAAATGATACATTAGACAGACAGACCGAAAGATAGACAGACATATAGATAGACAGACAGATATATGATCGATCGATCGATAGATAGATAATTGATATAGATTAGATATAGATAGAAAAACAGACAGAAATATAGATAGATAGATAGATAGATAGATAGATAGATAGATAGATAGATAGATAGATAGATATAGATAGATATACAGATCTCTAATAGTGATGATTGTCATTTCAGCAGCACATTGCACTCTGTTATTGATCTGTCACTCATACCGCTCAGATAATTTTCCATCCCTCTGCCTATTATTCCTGAACCCCCAGCTTTTCCCTACTTACAACATGTATAGAGGGCACTTTAACTTTGATTGCATTTGACAGTTTTTCACAGCTAGAGGGCGTTAGTTCATGTGTGCCACATAGATAACATTGTGCTTACACCCATGGAGTTACATATGAGAGGGCACTAATTAGCTAAAATGCAAGTCTGTCAGAAGAACTTAAATACCGGGGCAGTCTGCAGAGGCTTAGCTACAAGGTAATCGCAGAGGTAACAAACGGTGTGAGAGTTGGGGGGGTTGCTTTGCCTTAAAATGCCTGGGCCTTGTTTTGGTCCCAGTCCGGCCCTGGTCACATGGTCAGTATGCCTAAAAAGGGACATACCCAAAAGAAGGTAAATGATAAGGAGAAAAGAGAAAAAATAAAGGGGTGGGTGGGGAAAACGTAAAGGAAATGCAGACAAGGTGGGAGAGACCAGAGCAAGTATTAATAAGGTGTAAGTCTCCTCCTACAAATTCCGGCTAACTAATAGCCAGCCTTCCTACTTGTACTCAGTCTTACTGTAATGTAACAATGAACAAGCAATACAGTAAAGGGAAAGTGACCTGAAGTGTGCTGTGGACATTAAAGTATCTTAGCAATAGAAAGAATATGTAAAACAGTGCTGTCCGTCCATTGTCTCTAATGGGCCACAGTGTTTTGTTCCAGTCACTGAGAACAGTTGGAATACAGTGTGCTAATATTTAAAAGTACATGAATATCATATAAAACTTTCATTAGTCAGAGCATTTCAAGAGCCTTTTTTTATTTTTCAATTTAATTATTAAATTTACTTTTTTTTGGCATCCTTTGTTGAAAAGCATACCCAGGTTGTTCTGGTGTTTAGTCTCTTTTCAGGGGTCAAACATATTTATATGCAAGTAATCTCCAGCAACGTAAATGTTATTTGTCTGCATCAGAACAAAGGTCTGATGTAAACAAATTGAAATCACGTGATCTTTCATGCGATCGGATCAGGGGGGAGTGTCTTTGACGCTAGGCACACTCTCCAGCCAGTGATCCCATTTACCAAGCCGCTTTGGCTTTAGGACAACTAAAGCCCAGCACAGTTAGGACGGCATGGAACGTCCTAACGGTGGGAAGGGGGTTAAAGGGACACTAAACCCAAATTGTTTCTTTCGTGATTCAGATAGAGCAGCAATTTTTTTTTTATTACTTTATTTTTCTTATCAGCAGTACATCACAGATTTTGAGAACAACAAAAAAGATTTTAAGAATTAGGACAAATCAAAATACTATTTTTACCATTATATCAAGCAATAAAACCTTATTCTCTTTGATCATTCTGCTGAATTTTTATTTTAAAATAAATAACCCCGTACGGGGGAGAAGAAAAAGGGAGGGGGTTCCCCTTGCTCATCTCCCCCTGCCCCCTGGAAAACTATTGTGATTCCTATTCTGTGGCACCCATGATTACCTCCTTGTCTTTATCTCATATTTATTACCAGACACCCAAGAGTACTAATTCAGAATTTCTAAACGGAAACATAATTTATGCTTACCTGATAAATTTATTTCTCTTGTAGTGTATCCAGTCCACGGATCATCCATTACTTGTGGGATATTCTCCTTCCCAACAGGAAGTTGCAAGAGGATCACCCACAGCAGAGCTGCTATATAGCTCCTCCCCTCACTGCCATATCCAGTCATTCGACTGAAACAAGCCGAGAAAGGAGAAACCATAGGGTGCAGTGGTGACTGTAGTTTAATTAAAATTTAGACCTGCCTGAAAAGGACAGGGTGGGCCGTGGACTGGATACACTACAAGAGAAATAAATTTATCAGGTAAGCATAAATTATGTTTTCTCTCTTGTTAAGTGTATCCAGTCCACGGATCACCCATTACTTGTGGGATACCAATACCAAAGCTAAAGTACACAGATGATGGGAGGGACAAGGCAGGAACTTAAACGGAAGGAACCACTGCCTGTAGCACCTTTCTCCAAAAAACAGCCTCCGAAGAAGCAAAAGTATCAAATTTGTAAAATTTGGAAAAAGTATGAAGCGAAGACCAAGTCGCAGCCTTGCAAATCTGTTCAACAGAGGCCTCATTTTTAAAGGCCCAGGTGGAAGCCACAGCTCTAGTAGAATGAGCTGTAATCCTTTCAGGAGGCTGCTGTCCAGCAGTCTCATAGGCTAAACCGATTATACTCCTAAGCCAAAAAGAAAGAGAGGTTGCCGAGGCCTTTTGACCTCTCCTCTGTCCAGAGTAAACAACAAACAGGTTAGATGTTTGACGAAAATCTTAAGTAGCCTGTAAGTAAAACTTCAAGGCACGGACTACGTCTAGATTATGCAAAAGACGTTCCTTCTTTGAAGAAGGATTAGGACATAATGATGGAACAACAATCTCTTGATTGATATTCTTGTTAGAAATCACCTTAGGTAAAAACCCTGGTTTTGTACGCAGAACAACTTTATCTGAATGAAAGATCAGATAAGGAGAATCACAATGTAAGGCAGATAACTCAGAGACTGTTCGAGCCGAGGAAATAGCCATCAGAAAAAGAACTTTCCATGATAGAAGTTTGATATCAATAGAATGAAGGGGTTCAAACGGAACCCCTTGAAGAACTTTAAGAACCAAGTTTAAGCTCCATGGAGGAGCAACAGGTTTAAACACAGGCTTAATTCTAACTAAAGCCTGACAAAATGCCTGAACGTCTGGAACTTCTGCCAGACGCTTGTGTAAAAGAATAGACAGAGCAGAAATCTGTCCCTTTAAAGAACTAGCTGATAATCCTTTGTCCAAACCCTCTTGGAGGAAGGACAATATCCTAGGAATCCTAACCCTACTCCATGAGTAATTCTTGGATTCACACCAATGAAGATATTTACGCCATATCTTGTGGTAAATTTTCCTGGTGACAGGCTTTCTTGCCTGTATTAAGGTGTCAATTACTGACTCGGAGAAGCCACGCTTTGATAGGATCAAGCGTTCAATCTCCATGCAGTCAGTCTCAGACGAAGTAGATTCGGATGATTGAAAGGACCTTGTATTAGAAGGTCTTGTCTCAGAGGCAGAGTCCATGGTGGAGAGGATGACATGTCCACTAGGTCTGCATACCAGGTCCTGCGTGGCCACGCAGGTGCTATCAATATCACCGATGCTCTCTCCTGTTTGATTTTGGCAATCAGCCGAGGGAGCAGAGGAAACGGTGGAAACACATAAGCCAGGTTGAAGAACCAAGGCGCTGCTAGAGCATCTATCAGTGCCGCTTCTGGGTCCCTAGACCTGGATCCGTAACAAGGAAGCTTGGCGTTCTGGCGAGACGCCATGAGATCCAATTCTGGTTTGCCCCAACGGAGAACCAATTGAGCAAACACCTCCGGATGGAGTTCCCACTCCCCCGGATGAAAAGTCTGACGACTTAGAAAATCCGCCTCCCAGTTCTCTACACCTGGGATATAGATCGCTGACAGGTGGCAAGAGTGAGTCTCTGCCCAGCGAATTATTTTGGAGACTTCTGACATCGCTAGGGAACTCCTGGTTCCCCCTTGATGGTTGATGTAAGCCACAGTCGTGATGTTGTCCGACTGAAATCTGATGAACCTCAGTGTTGCTAACTGAGGCCAAGCTAGAAGAGCATTGAATATTGCTCTTAACTCCAGAATATTTATTGGGAGGAGTTTCTCCTCCTGAGTCCATGAACCCTGAGCCTTCAGGGAGTTCCAGACTGCACCCCAACCTAGAAGGCTGGCATCTGTTGTTACAATTGTCCAATCTGGTCTGCGAAAGGTCATACCCTTGGACAGATGGACCCGAGATAACCACCAGAGACGAGAATCTCTGGTTTCCTGATCCAGATTTAGTAGAGGGGACAAATCTGTGTAATCCCCATTCCACTGACTGAGCATGCATAATTGCAGCGGTCTGAGATGCAGGCGCGCAAATGGCACTATGTCCATCGCCGCTACCATTAAGCCGATTACTTCCATGCACTGAGCCACCGTGGGGCGCGGAATGGAGTGAAGAACACGGCAAGCATTTAGAAGTTTTGATAACCTGGACTCCGTCAGGTAAATTTTCATTTCTACAGAATCTATTAGAGTCCCTAGGAAGGAAACCCTTGTGAGAGGAGATAGAGAACTCTTTTCTTCGTTCAGTTTCCACCCATGCGACCTCAGGAATGCCAGAACTATCTCTGTATGAGATTTGGCAATTTGAAAGCTTGATGCCTGTATCAGGATGTCGTCCAGGTAAGGAGCCACTGCTATGCCTCGCGGTCTGGTTTGCAGATAATCTTGAAAGGTGAAATCTCCCTTGTGGAGGAGAAGCTTTGAAGTCTAGAAGATATCCCTGAGATATGATCTCCAACTTCCAGGGATCCTGAACATCTCTTGCCCACGCCTGGGCGAAGAGAGAGAGTCTGCCCCCTACTAGATCCGTTGTCGGATAGGGGGCCGCTCCTTCATGCTGTCTTAGAGGCAGCAGCAGGCTTTCTGGCCTGCTTGCCCTTGTTCCAGGACTGGTTAGGTTTCCAGGCCTGCTTGGATTGAGCAAAAGTTCCCTCTTGTTTTGAAGCAGAGGAAGTTGATGCTGCACCTGCCTTGAAATGTCGAAAGGCACGAAAATTAGACTGTTTGGCCTTTGATTTGGCCCTGTCCTGAGGAAGGGTATGACCCTTACCTCCAGTAATGTCAGCAATAATTTCTTTCAAACCAGGCCCGAATAAGGTCTGCCCCTTGAAAGGAATGTTGAGTAATTTAGACTTTGAAGTCACATCAGCTGACCAGGATTTGAGCTATAGCGCCCTACGCGCCTGGATGGCGAATCCGGAATTCTTAGCCGTTAGTTTAGTCAAATGAACAATGGCATCAGAAACAAATGAGTTAGCTAGCTTAAGAGTTCTAAGCTTGTCAACAATTTCAGTCAATGGAGCTGTATGGATGGCCTCTTCCAGGGCCTCAAACCAGAATGCCGCTGCAGCAGTGACAGGTGCAATGCATGCAAGGGGCTGTAAAATAAAACCTTGTTGAATAAACATTTTCTTAAGGTAACCCTCTAATTTTTTATCCATTGGATCTGAAAAAGCACAACTGTCCTCAACCTGGATAGTGGTACGCTTTGCTAAAGTAGAAACTGCTCCCTCCACCTTAGGGACTGTCTGCCATAAGTCCCGTGTAGTGGCATCTATTGGAAACATTTTTCTAAATATAGGAGGTGGGGAAAAGGGCACACCGGGCCTATCCCACTCCTTACTAATAATTTCTGTAAGCCTTTTAGGTATTGGAAAAACATCAGTACTCACCGGCACTGCATAGTATTTATCCAGCCTACACAATTTCTCTGGAATTGCAATTGTGTCACAGTCATTCAGAGCAGCTAATACCTCCCCAAGCAATACACGGAGGTTCTCAAGCTTAAATTTAAAATGAGAAATCTCTGAATCAGGTCTCCCCGATTCAGAGACGTCACCCACAGACTGAAGCTCTCCGTCCTCAGGTTCTGCATATTGTGACGCAGTATCAGACATGGCTCTTACAGCATCTACGCGCTCTGTATTTCGTCTAACCCCAGAGCTATCGCGCTTGCCTCTCAATTCAGGCAATCTGGATAATACCTCTGACAGGGTATTATTCATGATTGCAGCCATGTCCTGCAAAGTAATCGCTATGGGCGTCCCTGATGTACTTGGCGCCATATTAGCGTATGTCCCTTGAGCGGGAGGCGAAGGGTCCGACACGTGGGGAGAGTTAGTCGGCATAACTTCCCCCTCGACAGACCCCTCTGGTGACAATTCTTTTATAGATAAAGACTGATCTTTACTGTTTAAGGTGAAATCAATACATTTAGTACACATTCTCCTATGGGGCTCCACCATGGCTTTTAAACATAATGAACAAGTATCCTCTGTTTCAGACATGTTTGTACAGACTAGCAATGAGACTAGCAAGCTTGGAAAACACTTTAAAGCAAGTTAACAAGCAATATAAAAAAACGTTACTGTGCCTTTAAGAGAAACAAATTTTGACAAAATTTGAAATAACAGTGAAAAAAGGCAGTTACACTAACGAAATTTTTACAGTGTATGTAACAAGTCAGCAGAGTATTGCACCCACTTGCAAATGGATGATTAACCCCTTAATACCAAAAATGGAATAATAAATGACAAAAACGTTTTTAAACAGTCACAACAACTGCCACAGTCTACTGTGGTTGTTACCCTCCTCAAACACTACTTTTGAAGCCTTTTGAGCCCTTCAGAGATGTCCTGTATCATGCAGAAGGAAGCCGAGTGTCTCAGTCTGTAATTCTAGCTGCGCAGAAAAGCGCTAAAATAGGCCCCTCCCACTCATATTACAACAGTGGAAAGCCTCAGGAAACTGTTTCTAGGCAAAAATCAAGCCAGCCATGTGGAAAAAAACTAGGCCCCAATAAGTTTTGTCACCAAACATATATAAAAACGATTAACATGCCAGCAAACGTTTTATATTACACTTTTATAAGAGTATGTATCTCTGTTAATAAGCCTGATACCAGTCGCTATCACTGCATTTAAGGCTTAACTTACATTAATCCGGTATCAGCAGCATTTTTCTAGCAAATTCCATCCCTAGAAATATGTTAACTGCACATACCTTATTGCAGGAAAACCTGCACGCCATTCCCCCTCTGAAGTTACCTCACTCCTCAGAATATGTGAGAACGGCAGTGGATCTTAGTTACTTCTGCTAAGATCATAGAAATCACAGGCAGATTCTTCTTCTAATGCTGCCTGAGATGAAACAGTACACTCCGGTACCATTTAAAAATAACAAACTTTTGATTGAAGTTAAAAAACTAACTATAATACACCACTCTCCTCTTACTACGTCCATCTTTGTTGAGAGTTGCAAGAGAATAACTGGGTATGGCAGTGAGGGGAGGAGCTATATAGCAGCTCTGCTGTGGGTGATCCTCTTGCAACTTCCTGTTGGGAAGGAGAATATCCCACAAGTAATGGATGATCCGTGGACTGGATACACTTAACAAGAGAAAAGATCATGTCATCTATTTCAGTCTGCGTCAGGGATTTAATAAATATTGACCATTTGCCAAAAAACATTTTAATATCGGATTCTTTGTCTAGATTGGTGTCCCTTTGCTCTAACAAGCATTGTTTTTTAAGCAATTTTTAATCTCTGGTATAGATGGTGTTGTTCTTAATTTCCAGCTTTTAAAAATGAGATACCTGGTTGCAAGAATAGACAGAAAACCCACTTTATCATTTAGATGTTGTGGATTATGCTCCATAATACCAAATATAATCTGTAGTTGTGTTAAATTTGAAATAGGAATTTTTAACGTTTTGCTAAGCCAATACTCCAGCTTCCCCCATAGACGCCTTATTTTAGGGCATTCCCAAATCATATGTATTAAGTCAACTGCAGGGAGCCAGAATTTTGGACATTTATTAAAACTTGAGTTATGGATTTTACTACCTTTTTTAGGAGTGAAGGTCTATGCATTATGTATGAGTTTAAGATGCATCTCCCGCCAGGTGGCTGATAATGTAACCTGGGCAACTTTCTGTATTGATACTTGAATTAGCTTAGTGTCTATATTAGAGTGAGGTAACATCTGGTTCCACAGTACAGAGTTCTTGTCTAGTTCTGATTCCCTTTTACTGAAATTAATCAACTTATAACACAGAGAGATAGACCTGTATCCATTCTTAAAAAGTATAAGCCAATTTTCCAGTTTACCCAGAGTCCAACTCCAGCCTCTTTCCTTCAAAAGTTCTGTGACATAATGCCTACTTTGCAGATATGCAAAAAATTCCTTATTGTTTATTTCGAAGTCTTTTTTTAATTCATCAAAAGATTTAACACTCTTTCTCTCTTTATCAATAAGCTGTTCTACTTTACTCAGGCCCAGGTTATGCCATTTGTTAAATATTACAGAGTTTAACCCTGCAGGGAATTTTGGATTACCCTGCAGGGGAAGAAATTGAGAGATTTTGCAGTTTAGGGACAGCAACTTCCCCACCTTCCACCAAACTTTTAATGGATTAGACATAGTTTTAAGTATTTTAATTTCCCCTGGTAGCTCTTTAGGAGGACAATGGATTAACGCTAGTGGAAGGTAAGGATGACAGATATTTTCATCCAATAAGTTATCTGTTACATAGTCACTGCGGGAAATCCAGTCAGCTATCACTCGCACAAGAAAGGCATAATTATATAAATGTATATCAGGTAAGGCGAAACCACCATGTTCTTTTGAGAGGAACAGTTTGGACAGGGATATCTTTGGCTTCTTCCCCTGCCAGATAAATTTACTGATTGCACTGTTAAGCAGCCTAACATCCCTTTCCAGAATAATTAATGGAGTATTCTGTAATATATATAAGAGTTTTGGCAATAACACCATCTTAAATAAAGCTATCCTTCCGTATAAGGATATTGGAAGAGTTTGCCAGTTTTTGAGTTTCTCCCTAATGCTTCCTAAGATTGGAGTAATGTTAAGATTATACAATTCCCCTGGTATTGAGGGGATAAAAATTCCTAGATATTTTAGAGAATCTTTCGCAAGACTAAAAGGGATGTTAGGGAGAGAATTATCATTCTTTCTGAGCCATAGTAATTCAGATTTTGTCTCATTAATTTTGTAGCCCGAGAAGGACCCAAAACAAGCCATTATATCTTGAAGTTTAGGGATACTATTTTGAGTATCTGAAAGATATAACAGTAGATTGTCTGCATAAAGCGCAATTTTTATGGTCTTATTGCCTAGTTTAATACCCGGCAATTTATGTCTGACCATTACTGCCAGGGGTTCGATTGAAATGTCGAAGAGCAGGGGAGAGAGAGGGCACCCCTGCCGAGTACCCCTCCCTAGAATTATCTGTGTAGAAACAATATTGTTCACGATCAATCTTGTGTATGGTTCTTTATACAAGTTCATAATAAATTTGAGAAATTCTCCCCTAAAGCCAAAATTGGTTAGTGAGGTAAACAAATGATCATAGTGGATTGAATCAAACGCTTTCTCAGCATCTATAGAGAAGATAGCTAGATCCGGGGCCCCCCCCCTCCACCCCACTCCCCAACATCTCCTTGGTCCTAAAATATTCCGCAACCGCCAAGGCTTCTCTAATCTTTGCTGTAGAGCAGAGGTGTCCAAATTTGCTCTCCAGAGGTTTTGGAACTACATTTCCCATGATGCTCAGCTAGATAAAATGCTGGCTGAGCATCATCGGAAATGTAGTTCCAAAACCTCTGGAGAGCAAAGTTTGGACACCCCTGCTGTAGAGTTTCTTTTATATAAGAATCCAGCTTGGTCTGGATCAATAATGTTGGTAAGTACCGGCTGTAATCTCCTAGCGATTACGGAGCACAAGATCTTATAGTCTCCGTTTAATAAAGCTATGGGTCTGTATGATTCTTTGAGTGTTGGATCCTTCCCGGGCTTCAGGATCAAAATAGTATTCGAAGCAGAGAAAGAAGCCGCTACTGGATCTCCCTTAATAAACATACTGTTATAAAGATTGTTAAGGTATGGTGTAATTTCAATGCTCATAATTTTGTAAAATTCATTTGGTAGACAATCTGGGCCTGGTGCTTTATTCAGAGGGAAATCTGTAATAATCTTTATGACTTCTGATTCCGTGACTGGGGCATTAAGAAGATCAGCCATGTCAGCCGGAACTTTAGGATATGAAACTTCACTTCAAAATTTCATTGCCTGTTCCAGGTCCGAGGTCCTGGAGGAATAGAGATCCTGATAATATTTAGTAAATACCTCGGCAATTTCCTCTGTCTTATCTAAAGAGATACCATCCTGTTGAATGTTCTCAATCAGCGAAGACTTTTTCTCTCTTTTAACCAGGTTAGCCAGAAGTTATTTATTTCCGTATCTGTATAGTCTGGCTTGTAATTTTAGGTCCCTCTGTGTTTCCTGGAAGACCGCGAACGTGTCCCTGGTATTTTTGGCTCTAATGTATTTTGCCCAGTTACTAGGCGATTTTTCTATTAGGAAAGAATTATATGAATTAATTACTGAGTTAGTGATTTCTTTCTCTCTCAATTTTATTTTCCTGTGTCTCCAGGCACTGTAAGCTATGATTTCTCCCCTGAGGACTGCCTTCGGGGCCTCCCAGAAAACCAGAGGCGAACTTATATGTGCCTGATTATTTTGAACATACGCAGAGAATTTAAGTTTGAGCCAGTTTTTAAACTTTAAATCTGACGCTAGGAATACTGGAAAAGCAAACCGTATTGATCTATCCTTGGAGTGTGTTAACTGAAAATCCAGATAGATTGGACCACGGTCTGACAAGAAGATTGTTAATATACCTGATTTTACTTCTGACCTAGATAATCTCTCATCAATTAGAAATAAATCAATTCTTGAGAGAGTTATGTGCGCCCGTGAGAGGCAGGTGAAATCTCTTATATCAGGATTCTGACGTCTCCACACGTCCTTAATTGCCAAATTCTGCATGATTGATTTCAACAATTTAGCTTCTAGATTGTCCCTTTTATGTTTAATTAATCTAGTGGAGTGTCTTAACCTGTCCAGCGGGCAGTGGGGTGACATATTGAAGTCTCCACCGAGAACCAGATGACCCTCACACACAGATAGGATTTTAGTCTGTAATTTAGACCAAAAAACTGGTTCAAGTTTATTAGGAGCATAGATGTTGCACATGGTAAAGATCCTTTTAAAAATTTAAAATTTTATCAATACAAATCTTCCCTCAGGGTCTACTTCGCTATGTATAAAATCTAGATTGATTCTTTTCCCTATCAGAATAGCCACCCCCCTTTTCCTTCCCAAGGCTGGTGAGAAGAATATTTCCTTCACCCAGGATGATCTAAGCTTCAGGGACTCTTCTGAATTTAAATGTGTTTCTTGTAAAAAAGCGATGTCAGTCCCCAATTTCCTTAAATGTGTGAGGATAGACAGACTTCCTTTTAATGGGGGTGGATATACCACCCACATTCCAAGATACTACTTTAAAATTGGCCATACGAAGTGAGATCTATAGCCATATTCCATGGTACAGAGTGGAGTTGCAGCAGGGGGAAGGGGAGCAGGGGAGAACGTAGAAAAGAGGAAAAAAAAAAAAAAAAAAAAGGAAGGAAGGAAAGGAAAAGCAGCATATAAGAGGCCTATTTTCAGCCTGGCAATTATGGACCTGACACATTTAATTCTTTATAAAATTGTTCAGCTTCTGATAGATTATTGAGCACATGTGTATTTTCACCAATTGTAATTTTCAATTTTGCAGGGTAGACAATAGTGGCTTGATGGCCCTGTTGGATCAATTTAGAACAGATTGGAGCCAGTGCCCTCCTCCTGGATGATGTCTCAGCCGAGAAATCTTGAAAGAGGAGAATTCTAGATCCATCTAAAGTAATAGGTTGATTCTTGCGAAAAAATTGCATTATTGTGACCTTATCTTGGAAATTTAAGAGTTTTGCAATTACAGGTCTCGGTCTATGATTGCCTCTAGTATCTACCCTTGGTCTACCTAATCTGTGTGCTCTTTCTACTATAATCTTGGGATAGTTAGATGGAATTTTTAATATTTGGGGCAAGGTCTCTGAAATAAAGATATTTAAATCCTTGTATGTTTTATCCTCTGGGACCCCGATTATTCGTATATTGTTCCTACGAGAACGATTCTCGAGGTCCTCGAGTTTAGCCTGAAGTGTCATGATCGATAGATTAGCTGTTTCTAGGTTAGCACTATGTAGTGTCGTGAGATCCTCAAGATCTGAGACCCTCTGTTCAACTTCGTTGAGTCTGTTACCACAATGTCTTACTTCCTGTGATAGGAGTGTAATGTCTTTTTTAATCTCTAATTTCAGTGCATCAAAATTTGGTACTAGGGCCTCAGAGATTTTTAGGACCAAGGTTTGCATGTTAGCTGAGTTATTGCATTATTAGGGGTTATTTGCGTCTCAGATAAGCTCTCAGAGACATTTTTTGCTCTCCTATCCCTTTGTTTTGCTGCCATAACTGGGGAGTGAGAACTAGGGTGACTGTGAAGAAACGTATCCATGTGCCGAATTGGGGAAAAGGGGAGAGTGAGCCTCCCTGTGACAATCAATAATAGGTTGGAAGTGGGGGGAAGGGGAGGGTGGGAGTGAATGTGAAGGAATTGAGTGCAGGGCAGTGCTGATCTAAATAATGTGAGGATATGTTCCCGATTTATACCATACTAAAAAGAACAAAGAAGAATTCAAGGACCCCGATTTGTGAAGTGAGTAGGCTCACTCACCTCATTACAAGCAGCAAAAACAACAGTGAGAGAGCAATTCACAGCAATACTTGCTCTACACAGAGCCTAATCCAAAAATGAACCCCGCAAGCCTACGTCCCTAGATAGATTTTTAAGATATTGGCCCAGGGATATCTGAAACCTTGCTTACTATCCCCTTTAGATTGAGTGTATAAATAGCTCTCTGTAGCTGATATGTCTTACAGTAACAGAGGACAATTAGGTTACAATATTCAAGCACCGGTATCCCTGAATTTTTGTTACCTAGATGGTGAACCAAACCTTCAGAATCTAATCAGCTTTAACTAGGTATCAGAGGAAAGAAGGAAACAAATAAAGAAATAGAAAAAAAGGACATGAATCAGAAACCTTTTTAAGAAAAACAAAAACCAAAAAACTGTCAACCTATGTACCAGCAAGCAATGTAACAAACAATATACAATGTAATCACCTCAGTGATACGTTTCTCCTGGTTATTATAAACTGACAGAAAGCATGTTAATACAATTTAACCAGTCTGACAATTTTGATATTACAAAACAAAGTTCTGAAATTTTTTAGCTTTATTGTCCCATGCTACAATTCTGTAAAGTTCTGGTGTTATACCGGCATAACCAGGCTGTTTTTTGTCCGCTATCTCCTTCGATTTCTTTCCTTCTCCCCTATTCTCGCCTTGCCTCGGACTGTAATCTCCCAGGAAAAAAAAAAACTAGGCACCGCCAGTCTTTATGTGATAAATGATTGAGATAGCCTCCCCCCCCCTTCTGATCTTCAAGTCTCTGCGTTTTCTCTCTTCTCCCCTTTTACCAAGCAGTCAGTACATTGCAGTCTCACCCCTCCACACGATGTCCAGGCATCCACCACCCGCAGCAGGAACCTCCCGAGCTTCTGGCTCTTTATGCATTCAGCCGGACACCGCCGGCACCCGTGCTCAGTTTCGCTGGGATCCCCGCTCAGCTCCCCTCACGCAGCACCGGTGGGAGGGGAGCGAGTTATTCGTCACCACAGGGCGACAAGCGTGCTTCAGACGTCAGGTCCCCGTCTCAGGGCCAGTGCAATCCCTCCCACGCAGCACCGGTGGGGGAGGGAAGAAGACAAACACCGAACAAACAAACTCCCAGCAAAAAAAGGTAAGAACAGTTCCAGGGGTAACTTATAGTTTGAGGATTAGGCTGATGAATAAGACCTTAAGCTGGCGGGGTTAGCGGTGTGGGAAGGGGAAGTAACACTGCCGTTTGTTGGGTTCTGTTTATCCAGTCTGTGTATATGGGGGGGCTTAGCGGCTGTGCTTAGTTAATAAGCTATGAACCTTTTGATATCCTGAAAGGCACCTTGTAGTGGCTAGGTCAGAGGGGTCAAATAGCTGAAAAATAGGCTTAAATAACAGTGGTATGACAGACCACTGTAACGAGTTCCAGAGTAGATTCTCCTTACTGCCTGCAGCAACAGCCCCAAAACTTGAGGCCAGGCGCGGAAAAGCAGAACCGCCAATGTTTGAAAGGCTGGAGTATCGAGCCTAACAGCACCTGTGCAGCTCCTTTGCCACACCTGTGCAGCACCTGTGAAGCTCCTCCTCCACCGGAACTCAGAAGCCTATAGAGCAGCAATTTTAATTAACTTTCTAATTTACACCTATTATCAATTTTTCTTTGCTCTTTTAGTATTTTTATTTGAAAAGCAGAAATGTAAGCTTAGGAGCCAGACCATTTTTGGTTTAGCACCTGAGTATCGTTTGCTGATTGGTGGCTAAATGTAGTCACCAATAAGCAAGCGCTATTCAGGGTGCTGAACCAAAAATGGGCCGGCTCCTATTTTTACATTTCTGTTTTTTCAAATAAGGATACTAAGAGAACAAGGAACAATTCATAATATGTATAAATTAGAAAGTTGCTTAAAATTGTTGCTCTATCTGAATCATGAATGAAACAATTTGGGTTTAGTATCCCTTTAAGGCTGTTAAATTAGCTAAACAGGAAAATCACATGAAAGGCCATGTGAAAGTTTTTTCTCAAGCACTGGATTACCTACAGCAAGGGATCTAAATGCAAAATATCTGATACAGGTATCAATTAAATAGACTACATTTGAACCCAGGGTATGATTTGACAGCATATTGCTAATTATTTTATGCTGGATATTTTCTTTAAAGGGTCATGAAACTTTTTTTTTTCTGTTGTGATTCTAATAGAAAATATGTTTTTAAACAACTTTCTAATTTACTTCTATCATCATTTTTGCTTCAGTCTCTTGATATTGTTTATTTAAGGAGTAGCAATGTACTACTGGGAGCTAGCTGACCACATTGATATGCCAATGACAAGGGATTGTATTACCTGCCCAGGCAAAGCAGTGTTTTGTCTATATGTAATGTTGACCTTTAGATAGACCTCCTGTTTTAACCACTCATTTATGCTATTATGATAGTGTCATTGTTTATCTGTTAATTAATTGTACATTTCATTCTAGCGGGGGGGGTTTTCATTTCTATTTCACACTGTCATTGTTTATTTAAATTTCACCCCACTGTGCCACAGATAGCAGCCTATTAAAGGGAATTTACTTATTTATTTTATCATTGCAGATTTATTTCTGTAGATTTTAATCTAATTGGCAATATCTGCTCGCTCTCATTTTTATTTTTTCTATCTAAATCATGAAAGAAAAATCTGGGGTTTTATGTCCCTTTAATTGTTTATTACCATTTTTAGTGGATTTAGCAAGAAACATCTCTAAAATGTATGGCAACAAAACAGCTCAGTGGTTTAGACAGCACAATTCTGCATATATTAATTTTTTATTGAGGAAAATTGGTAACAGCAAACAAATACTGGGGACAATAATCGGACAGTATATTGAGACAAAAGTTTAAGCACATCAGATTTGAGCCATTAGTACATTGTTACATCGATCTTATTTGAGTTATGCCTCATTAATACATGCGTATAATCCCTCAATTAGAATTTTATCTTTTAAGTGTTGGATAAAGGGGTGACATTACCAAACTATTTCCCTAAATGGAGTGAGTATGTAGTGAATTATGAGGGGCAATGAAGGGGAAGGGTACTAAGGGGAATAATAGGCAACTAAATAAATCTGTGCGTCAGTCTTAGCTACTATCTAAAGAGGCAGAATAGGAACTACTTTTGGTCCAGACTCAGGACCTATGAGAGAAGGAAGAAGAAGGGAGAGAGAGGAGGAGAAAAAAAACGGCATATTGTTTTTACCAATTGTACAATATACAGTATATATATATGTTTTCTGATATTGAAGTTTATACTAAAATATCATCATTTACTATTATGGTAAATAAGAATGTGAATACTCTTGGTTCCATTGTCTGCTAAAAGAAAAAAAAAACACCTTCGTTTTGTAGGGTTAACGTACAGCAAAGTCCCTGAACTATTGTGCATTTGTTTGTTTTCAAAAAACAGCCTCATTAGGGGGTGAAATACAAAATCATATTATTATTGTATTTAACACACTCACAATAACTTAAAGGGGCAATAAAGACCTTTAAAAACACCTTACCACTGTCCTGCATTAAATTGAAATATTAGGTTATTGTGATTACTTTAATACATTAACACTTTATTTGCTGCAATTTTTTCTTCATTAGCCAAACTACCTTCACCGCTTGCCTTTTCAGAGGGGCCAATCCAGACTTGTTTCAAGTAGACAGGCTTGCCACTGGTGTTTTGTTATCAAAACTTGCATTGTTGTGCAATATTTTTGCTGATCACTTCTCTTGAGAATATTTAGGAACAGCTATGTAGTGAGTTAAGGCTTGTGGATTCTGAGAAGTGACTAATTAGAGCGTGTAATTATAGGAAAACATTATCGTTTTTTTGTTTGTTTTTTTATTATTATTATTAAAGGGATATGAAACCCAAATTGTTTCTTTCATGATTCAGATAGAGCAGAAACTTTGGGCCCCATCCGATATGCAGCGTCGCCCGCAAAATCTGGCTGCGTCGATTTTTGTGCGGTTTTGGTATCCTATATACAGCGCCGCATATAAATGCGGCATGTATATTTCACCCGTCGGACGTATTTTTTTTCCCCACAGAAAACCTGCGCAATTTGGTATCCAATATCCAACGCAAAGCCTTACGTGGCGAAAATGGAGAAAACTTACTCCATTTTCACCTCGCCATAAAAAGCAGCCGTAGCAGGCCTTGCGTATGGGAGCACCGTAACTCCCTAAAATGCCTGCAAAAAAAACCCTAACACCTAACGCATGCGCAATGTCTATCTACCTGTCAACCGCAATCCCCCACCGCATACCTAATAAAGTGTTTAACCCCTAAACCGCCGCTCCCGGACCCCGCCGCCACCTACATTAAATTTATTAACCCCTAATCTGACCCCCCTACACCGCCGCCACCTACATTAAATTTATTAACCCTTAATCTGACCCCCCCTACACCGCCACCACCTACATTAAATATATTACCCCCTAAACCTAAGTCTAACCCTAACACCCCCTTACTTAATTATTATTTAAATAAATATAAATAATATTAATATTATTAACTAAATTATTCCTATTTAAAACTAAATACTTACCTATAAAATAAACCCTAAGATGGCTACAATATAATTAATAATCACATTGTAGCTATTTTAGGATTTATATTTATTTTACAGGTGACTTTGTATTTATTTTAACTAGGTACAATAGCTATTAAATAGTTAATAACTATTTAATAGCTACCTAGTTAAAATAATTAAAAAAATACCTGTAAAATAAATCCTAACCTAAGTTACAAATACACCTAACACTACACTATCAAAAAATTAATTAAATAAATTAACTACAATTATCTAAAATAAAATACAATTAAATAAACTAAACTATATTACAAAAAAAACCCCACGAAATTACAAAAAATAAAAAAATATTACAAGAAGTTTAATCTAATTACACCTAATCTAAGCCCCCTAATAAAATAAAAAAAAACCCAAAATAATAAAATTCCCTATCCTAAACTAAATTACAAATAGTCCTTAATAATCAGCTCTTTTACCAGCCCTTAAAAGGGCTTTTTGCGGGGCATTGCCCCAAAGTAATCAGCTCTTTTACCTGTAAAAAAAGAAATACAATACCCCCCCCAACATTACAACCCACACACCCCTACTCTAAAACCCACCCGATCCCCCCTTAAAAAAAAACTAACACTACACCATTGAAGATCACCCTACCTTGAGCCGTCTTCACCCAGCCACGCACCCGTGGTAATTCTATGGGGCAGAAGAGGACATCCGGACCAGCAGAAGTCTTCATCCTATCCGGGCAGAAGAGGACATCCGGACCGGCAGACATCTTCATCCAAGCGGCATCTTCTATCTTCATCCATCCGACGAGGAGCGACTCCATCTTGAAGACATCCGGCGCGGAGCATCCATCCAGCACGACGACTAACGACGAATGAATATTCCTTTAAATGATGTCATCCAAGATGGTGTCCCTCAAATTCCAATTGGCTGATAGGATTCTATCAGCCAATCGGAATTAAGGTAGTAAAAATCTGATTGGTTGATTTAATCAGCCAATCGGATTGAAGTTCAATCCGATTGGCTGATTGGATCAGCCAATGGAATGCGAGGTCCATTCTATTGGCTGATTCAATCAGCCAATCGGATTGAACTTCAATCCGATTGGCTGATTAAATCAACCAATCGGATTTTTCCTACCTTTAATTCCGATTGGCCAATAGGAATTTGAAGGACACCATCTTGGATGACGTTATTTAAAGGAATATTCATTCGTCGTTAGTCCGTCGACCGAGAAGTTTGTTCCACACCGGAGGTCTTCAAGATGGAGCCGTTCCTCATCGGATGGATGAAGATAGAAGATGCCGCTTGGATGAAGATGTCTGCCGGTCCGGATGTCCTCTTCTGCCCCATCGGATGACCACGGGTGCCCAGCTGGGTGAAAATGGCTCAATGTAGGGTGATCTTCAATGGGGTAGTGTTAGGTTTTTTTAAGGGGGGATCGCGTGGGTTTTAGAGTAGGGGTGTGTGGGTGGTGGATTGTAATGTTGGGGGGGTATTGTATTTCTTTTTTTACAGGTAAAAGAGCTGATTACTTTGGGCAATGCCCCGCAAAAAGCCCTTTTAAGGGCTGGTAAAAGAGCTGATTACTTTGGGCAATGCCCCGCAAAAAGCCCTTTTAAGGGCTGGTAAAAGAGCTGATTACTTTGGTGCAATGCCCCGCAAAAGGCCCTTTTAAGGGCTATTTGTAATTTAGTTTAGATAGGGAATTTTATTATTTTGGGGGGCTTTTTTATTTTATTAGTGGGTTTAGATTAGGTGTAATTAGATTAAACTTCTTGTAATATTTTTTTATTTTTTTGTAATTTAGTGTTTGTTTTTTGTAATATAGTTTAGTTTATTTAATTGTATTTTATTTTATATAATTGTAGTTAATTTATTTTATTAATTTATTGATAATGTAGTGTTAGGTGTATTTGTAACTTAGGTTAGGATTTATTTTACAGGTAATTTTGTTATTATTTTAACTAGGTAGCTATTAAATAGTTATTAACTATTTAATAGCTATTGTACCTAGCTAAAATAAATACAAAGTTACCTGTAAAATAAATATATATCCTAAAATAGCTACAATGTAATTATTAATTATATTGTAGCTATCTTAGGGTTTATTTTTTAGGTATTTCGTTTTAAAGAGGAATAATTTAGTTAATAATATTAATATTATTTACATTTATTTAAATAATAATTAAGTTAGGGGGTGTTAGGGTTCGACTTAGGTTTAGGGGGTAATATATTTAATGTAGGTGGCGGTGGTGTAGGGGGGTCAGATTAGAGGTTAATATATTTAATGTAGGTGGCGGCGGTGTAGGGGGGTCAGATTAGAGGTTAATATATTTAATGTAGGTTGCGGCGGTGTAGGGGGGTCAGATTAGAGGTTAATATATTTAATGTAGGTGGCGGCGGTGTAGGGGGTCAGATTAGAGGTTAATATATTTAATGTAGGTGGCGGCGGTGTAGGGGGGTCAGATTAGGGGTTAATAAATTTAATGTAGGTGGCGGCGGGGTCCGGGGGCGGCGGTTTAGGGGTTAAACACTTTATTTAGGTATAGGGGTATACGTGTCGGGCTATTTTTGTGAGGCGTGTTAGACAGTTACAGGAGATTTAATATATTAGTTACCTTTTTTAGGCGCAGGCAGTTTCTAAAGTGCTGTAAGTCACTGGCGACTCCAGAAATTTGTAGTTATGCTCATTTCTGGACATCGCTAGTTTGTCCGACTTATGGCACTTTAGCAACTGCCGGCGGGGTATATGTAATACCCCGATGTGCAAGGTGAAACTACGGGCAGCGCGGGTTCCCTCGCTTGCGCCGAAAACTATGTCGTATATTGGGCCCTTTCTTATTTACTCCTATTATCAATTTTTCTTTGTTCTTTTTGTATCTTTATTTAAATATCAGGAATATAAGCTTAGGAGCCGGCACATTTTTGGTTCATCACCTGGTTAGCGCTTGCTGATTGGTGGCTAAATGTAGTAGGCTGATTTTCAATTAAAGATACCAAGAGAACAAAGAAAAATTGATAATAGGAGTAAATTAGAAAGTTGCTTAAAATCGCTGCTCTATTCGAATGGTGAAAGAATGAATTTGGGTAAGGGTGTAATTGACACAGGTTTCTACCATCTCATTCTGGAAACCTACCTGCAAAAATGTGCATCATGTAGATGCTAATATACTGCAAGGAAGCTTTCCTGGTCGTTATAGCTACCGCTAAGTTCTGCGCTTGTATAGAGAGGACTTCTCAGCGGTTGATTGGCAAATGGAAGTGAGTAGTGATCTGCTAGTGGAATTGCCCATGCGCACAACTAAAGGACGGTTGTACATATTTTATTGGAGCGTATGATCGCTCATTCTGTGGCCAGTGGAATTACTGCTACTATTTTTCAATAAAAATGACTTTAAAACTGGTCAAAAGAAATAATAGATGCTTACGGATGACACATTTGGTTTTATTTTAGCTTTGCATTAGTTTTGACAGTGAAAATGACTATAATGTCCTTAGAATTCTTTAACATATGTACAGATTAGCGCCATGCTGTGTGCATTTAACGCACGCTGACGGCTGTTTATCAAGACAGATAAAATTAATCAGTTATTATCTCACTGTCAGAAATATAGTTCTCCGCCTTCCTCTTCTTTTTTTTTGTTTCTTCTTAAAGTTTATGCATCACATTGTTAATCTGTTGATTTAATTTACCTTATCTCTGCTTTGAAGACCTGAATTCTTAAATACACCGTAGAACCAGGGATCAAAGGCACTCTATTGACAAGCAGCTGCCTTTGTTTTTTAATTATATTTTTAGAAAAGCATTTGCATAGCGTTTTGTCTTCGTTTTCACACTTGTTGTCTTCAGAAAGTTCTAAATGTCAGCAAGAGATACAATCAAAGCCAAATGCCTAGTTTTGGATGGAATTTTTGCATTCTCTATTTGTTTGCAACAGATATTATCAGAGGCTTTCAAATCTCACAAAAATGTGATCAAAGGTGTAGATGTTAAAGGGACAGTGTACTTTTAAATGGGATAATGTTTCCAGTGGCTTGTTATACCAACTGCAGAGTTTAAAATGTTTGTGAAAGTGTTCATTTATGTTTATTGTTGTATATGAAATAGCGGTGTCTGCTTATTGAAACTGTGTGACTCACAATCAAATGGGCTAATCTTGCAGGGAGCACATGCATCATGGGCTTATCTATATATGATTACACAAACCCATTTTTCTTCCTAATGGGAAAGAGTCCACAGCCGCATTCATTACTTATGGGAAATAAGAACCTGGCCACCAGGAGGAAGCAAAGACCCACCAGCCAAAGGCTTAAATACTCCTCCCACTCCCCCTATCACCCAGTCATTCTTTGCCTTTCATCCCAGGAGGTTGGCAGAGAAGTGTCAGAAGTTTGTTTTATTTTTTTCAATTTGTTATACTTTTATTTAATTTAAATTTGTCTCTTATGCAGGGTGCTACCCTTTCGACATGGAACAGGAGTTTTTAAGTAGTCCTGTTAGCCTCTTGTGGAGTCCGGAGATGCAGTGGGAGCTTCCCCTGCGACACCATCCCGACTCGTTATAACAGCTCCTTTCAGCACTTGGCGTTGTCGAACTTCGCTTTGCTACCTGCTGTCTTCTTTCGAGTCCATGATGGAGGCGCTGCCACTATTCGTCACACTTGAAGGGCCGTGTTCCTGTTCCACGGCGTAGATTCCAGTAAGATCGTTTCATTTTATTACATTGTCTGTAATGTGATTTATTATGACAGTATAGTATGGGCCTCGCTAAGGCACCTTCAGTACAGATCTTGGAATCAAGGGATATTTCCTTTCCTTAGGGTAGTTTGGTGAACGGGGAAGGAGTCTCAAATCATGTTTATGTGATTCAACCTGCATTGGGTATGTGTGTACGGGCTCTGAGGCTGAGACAAGTAGCGTTACTCTATGCAGTGCATAGTGGCTTTTTTTGGGGGCTTGTGAATGCAGGCCTAGAACTAAAAACCTTCGGGTTATGGGTTTATGCCTGTTTGTGTAGTCTAGCGTATCCTTTTATGTGGGCCTAGTTTTGCCGCTTTTCGGTGGCGCGCTTTTTGGATTTTGTGGGGCATCTGCTGACCGTGCGTGTGTACGCTTGGACGGGGTTCTTCCTTTTCTGCATTCCTGACCGAGTGGCGACGGAGGAAAAGAGTTTGCTCTGCTGAGGTCTGGTCATAGGAGGTGGTGAGTGCCCCAGCCATTGTGTGTCAGGTACCAGTCGTTTGTTTCTTGTTTATATTGGCGTTTATATTCGTCCTAGCCATGGAGGATACTAATGCTGGGACTATTGTCTTATCGGATGATGAGTCGTCCTCTGACGAGGACTGTCGTTTGGCCCCGTTGTCGCAAGTCTACCACTCTTGTCTCTTGTGTCTGCATAGTTTGACAGGTCCCTCGGGCTCGGGGGACCTTGGATCTGCTGAGGCATCGGTCTCCGTGGGCTCTGTTCTTAAGGAGGCGCCTTCCCTATCACATACTCCCTTTTGTTTTCACAGGTGACCCTGACTTTGATGTCTCCTCCACGCAGGGTGGATTGTTCCCCCAGAGATGGCGGGACATTTTCATTTTAATATTTTATTGGTGCTGATTTGTCTGTAAGATCCCCAGGTTTCCTTGCCTGCCTGCCTATCCCGGGTGTTCAGACCGTGAACGGCAATATAATGTTCCCCCCCGGGGGTGATTGTTCCCCCATGCTGTGCGTTTCATTATAGAATTGTGCGTCTGCGTATCCTACTACAACGTCTTTTTGATTTGTTGGGGGATCCACTCCTTTTTCGTCCGGAGACTTCTCAGTTCTCACACGTTTTTTCGGATCAGATGATGGAGTCAATTTTATCTCCGGTCGGTCTACTATGAGCTTTCCCAGCCTCTTTTTCTGAGGGTTCCGGTCTCTGTTTGGCAGGTCCTGTGGAGACATAGTTCCTTCTTGGCGGATGCCTTTGGGTGCCCTTGTTTATTTTATCCAAGTCTAATTTATTTACTTTATATTTTTTTCCTACGGGAATTCTGGGATTGCTTGGATTTAGTTTTTCCACGGAAGTCGTTACCGGATTCATCCGGAGTTGGTGTGTTCACTGTTAATTGTTATTGACACATGTTGCGCCTGTCTGGTCAGGCGGGACCTACTGGTTCACTTGTTTTTGTTGTCTGCTTTTATAAACTACACTTACATCGCGACCTTCGGGTCTGGATGTCAGGAGCGCTTGGGCTGGCCATGTCAGTCTGCTCCCGAGACATGGGCCGGTGGAGTTCCCTTCGCATCCCCGGCCTGAGGGGTGAGATCTGTGCAGCTGTGTGCGTTTCTGACCTTTTGGGCTGCCCTTGTTGGTTCTTCTAGAGACTTGGTGCCGTCTGGTGGCTAGTATAGGTCGGGTCATGCTGAGGTTGCTACTTACTCCTACCTCTACTTCGGGGAGCTTTTGATGCTCTGATGGGATCTTGGGTTGCAGCTCACCTGGTGTTCTCCAAGGTTGTTTCTGCCGCCCCTTAGGGGTCGGGAACCGAAGTGAGCTCGGCCCTTGGAATCCCGTGCCTTGGGACTGCTGGTCCGGGGTTTTTTGTCTTGGACTCGGGCTGCATGTTTTATCGCAGTATATATCCTGTGTCCTTCTGTGCTTGCTGTTCGAGGTCTTCCTTGTCCTCGACGGGTTAGTCTGCCAGCTTGTTGGTCCGGTTTGGGGCGTGTGGCCTCGGGTTCTGACTAGTGGAATCTGACCCCTTCTCGGATCTCATCGTAGGTTTTGGAGGGGAGTCTAGGGTTCTGTCAGTCCAAGTTCTGGCTATCTTTCCTTGTCCCTGTTATCCCCTTGGGTGTTAGTGGTTGGGTCAGGATGGGTTCCATTGTTTGGAATTTTTGGCAGATTGGGTACCTGTGGTGAGGTCGGGTTTCTGGGCCTTCCTTTTCTTAGGGGTTAGTTGCCCTATTGTCCTCATTCAGTCTAAGATTTGACTCTAGCTTGTTTGACCTTTCCCTTTCTGGTTTCTGCATTTTGCGGAACTTTGCTCAGCACATGGTGGTTGCACTTTAGTTGCCTTGCTGCCGGTGTTGTGGCGGCTTGAGAGGCTGTTTCTCATAGATCTTATTCCTTTTTTGGTTGGGCTCTGGATGTTCTCTCCGACCTTTCTCCTATGGCCTGTGGCAGACTCCCCTGGAGGGGGGTGCCTTTTTTGTTTGCCGCCTCTCTGCTCTTTGAGGCATTCAGTGCCTGTGCATTATCAGTAGATGGTTTAGGTGTCTTGGGGACACATCCTACAGTCTTTTCATCTGGGGGACTCTGGTTCCCCATGGAAGGAAGGGTCATGTTGGGGCTTAGTGTTTTTTCGGAGAATACATCTTGTAAATTCAGATGCTCGACTTAGATCTAGCCTTTTTATGGCTCCTTCAGATCGAGATTCAATTCCGACTGGTTTCTCTACACTTATGTTGCCTTGTGTTGCTATGTTGCTCGCCCTTTGGGATTCCATGTTCTCCGGTTTGTGGGAATTATCCCTGGGTTCTGGTTGTTTCTCCAACATAGGTGTGTCCGGTCCACGGCGTCATCCTTACTTGTGGGATATTCTCTTCCCCAACAGGAAATGGCAAAGAGCCCAGCAAAGCTGGTCACATGATCCCTCCTAGGCTCCGCCTACCCCAGTCATTCTCTTTGCCGTTGTACAGGCAACATCTCCACGGAGATGGCTTAGAGTTTTTTAGTGTTTAACTGTAGTTTTTCATTATTCAATCAAGAGTTTGTTATTTTCAAATAGTGCTGGTACGTACTATTTACTCAGAAACAGAAAAGAGATGAAGAATTCTGTTTGTATGAGGAAAATGATTTTAGCAACCGTAACTAAAATCCATGGCTGTTCCACACAGGACTGTTGAGAGCATTAACTTCAGTTGGGGGAACAGTTTGCAGTCCTTGCTGCTTGAGGTATGACACATTCTAACAAGACGATGTAATGCTGGAAGCTGTCATTTTCCCTATGGGATCCGGTAAGCCATGTTTATTACGATTGTAAATAAGGGCTTCACAAGGGCTTAATTAGACTGTAGACATTTTTTGGGCTAAATCGATTGATATTAACACTTATTTAGCCTTGAGGAATCATTTATTCTGGGTATTTTGATATAATAATATCGGCAGGCACTGTTTTAGACACCTTATTCTTTAGGGGCTTTCCCAAAGCATAGGCAGAGTCTCATTTTCGCGCCGGTGTTGCGCACTTGTTTTTGAGAGGCATGGCATGCAGTCGCATGTGAGAGGAGCTCTGATACTTATAAAAGACTTCTGAAAGCATCATTTGGTATCGTATTCCCCTTGGGTTTGGTTGGGTCTCAGCAAAGCAGATACCAGGGACTGTAAAGGGGTTAAAGCTTAAAACGGCTCCGGTTCCGTTATTTTAAGGGTTAAAGCTTCCAAAATTGGTGTGCAATATTTTCAAGGCTTTAAGACACTGTGGTGAAAGTTTGGTGAATTTTGAACAATTCCTTCATGTTTTTTCGCAATTGCAGTAATAAAGTGTGTTCAGTTTAAAATTTAAAGTGACAGTAACGGTTTTATTTCAAAACGTTTTTTGTACTTTCTTATCAAGTTTATGCCTGTTTAACATGTCTGAACTACCAGATAGACTGTGTTCTGAATGTGGGGTAGCCAGAATTCCTATTCATTTAAATAAATGTGATTTATGTGATAATGACAATGATGCCCAAGATGATTCCTCAAGTGAGGGGAGTAAGCATGGTACTGCATCATTCCCTCCTTCGTCTACACGAGTCTTGCCCACTCAGGAGGCCCCTAGTACATCTAGCGCGCCAATACTCCTTACTATGCAACAATTAACGGCTGTAATGGATAATTCTGTCAAAAACATTTTAGCCAAAATGAACCCTTGTCAGCGTAAGCGTGGATGCTCTGTTTTAGTTACTGAAGAGCATGACGACGCTGATATTAATATCTCTGAAGGGCCCCTAACCCAATCTGAGGGGGCCAGGGAGGTTTTGTCTGAGGGAGAAATTACTGATTTAGGGAATATTTCTCAGCAGGCTGAATCTGATGTGATTACTTTTAAATTTAAATTGGAACATCTCCGCATTTTGCTTAAGGAGGTATTATCCACTCTGGATGATTGTGAAAATTTGGTCATCCCAGAGAAACTATGTAAAATGGACAAGTTCCTAGAGGTGCCGGGGCTCCCAGAAGCTTTTCCTATACCCAAGCGGGTGGCGGACATTGTTAATAAAGAATGGGAAAGGCCCGGTATTCCTTTCGTCCCTCCCCCCATATTTAAAAAATTGTTTCCTATGGTCGACCCCAGAAAGGACTTATGGCAGTCAGTCCCCAAGGTCGAGGGAGCGGTCTCTACTTTAAACAAACGCACCACTATTCCCATAGAGGATAGTTGTGCTTTCAAAGATCCTATGGATAAAAAATTAGAAGGTTTGCTTAAAAAGATGTTTGTTCAGCAGGGTTACCTTCTACAACCCATTTCATGCATTGTCCCTGTCACTACAGCCGCATATTTCTGGTTTGATGAACTGATTAAGGTGCTCGATAGTGACTCTCCTCCTTATGAGGAGATTATGGACAGAGTCAATGCTCTCAAATTGGCTAATTCTTTCACTCTAGACGCCTCTTTGCAATTGGCTAAGTTAGCGGCTAAGAATTCTGGGTTTGCTATTGTGGCGCGCAGAGCGCTTTGGTTGAAATCTTGGTCGGCTGATGCGTCTTCCAAGAACAAGCTACTAAACATTCCTTTCAAGGGGAAAACGCTGTTTGGTCCTGACTTGAAAGAGATTATCTCTGATATCACTGGGGGTAAGGGCCATGCCCTTCCTCAGGATCGGCCTTTCAAGGCAAAAAATAGACCTAATTTTCGTCCCTTTCGTAAAAACGGACCAGCCCAAGGTGCTACGTCCTCTAAGCAAGAAGGTAATACTTCTCAGGCCAAGCCAGCTTGGAGACCCATGCAAGGCTGGAACAAGGGAAAGCAGGCAAAGAAACCTGCCACTGCTACCAAGACAGCATGAAATATCGGCCCCCGATCCGGGACCGGATCTGGTGGGGGGCAGACTCTCTCTCTTCGCTCAGGCTTGGGCAAGAGATGTTCTGGATCCCTGGGCGCTAGAAATAGTCTCCCAGGGTTATCTTCTGGAATTCAAGGGACTTCCCCCAAGGGGAAGGTTCCACAGGTCTCAGTTGTCTTCAGACCACATAAAAAGACAGGCGTTCTTACATTGCGTAGAAGACCTGTTAAAAATGGGAGTGATTCATCCTGTTCCATTGAGAGAACAAGGGATGGGGTTCTACTCCAATCTGTTCATAGTTCCCAAAAAAGAGGGAACATTCAGACCAATCCTAGATCTCAAGATCTTAAACAAATTTCTCAAGGTCCCATCTTTCAAGATGGAAACCATTCGAACTATCCTTCCTTCCATCCAGGAAGGTCAATTCATGACCACGGTGGATTTAAAGGATGCGTATCTACATATTCCTATCCACAAGGAACATCATCGGTTCCTAAGGTTTGCATTCCTGGACAAACATTACCAGTTCGTGGCGCTTCCTTTCGGATTAGCCACTGCTCCAAGGATTTTCACAAAGGTACTAGGGTCCCTTCTAGCTGTGCTAAGACCAAGGGGCATTGCAGTAGTACCTTACCTGGACGACATTCTGATTCAAGCGTCGTCCCTCCCTCGAGCAAAGGCTCACACGGACATCGTCCTGGCCTTTCTCAGATCGCACGGCTGGAAAGTGAACGTGGAAAAGAGTTCTCTATCCCCGTCAACAAGGGTTCCCTTCTTGGGAACAATTATAGACTCCTCAGAAATGAGGATTTTTCTAACAGAGGCCAGAAAGACAAAGCTTCTGGACTCTTGTCGAATACTTCATTCCGTCCCTCTTCCTTCTGTAGCTCAGTGCATGGAAGTGATCGGGTTGATGGTAGCGGCAATGGACATAGTTCCTTTTGCGCGCATTCATCTAAGACCATTACAACTGTGCATGCTCAGTCAGTGGAATGGGGACTATACAGACTTGTCTCCAAAGATACAAGTAAATCAGAGGACCAGAGACTCACTCCGTTGGTGGCTGTCCCTGGACAACCTGTCACGAGGGATGACATTCCACAGACCAGAGTGGGTCATTGTCACGACCGACGCCAGTCTGATGGGCTGGGGCGCGGTCTGGGGATCCCTGAAAGCTCAGGGTCTTTGGTCTCGGGAAGAATCTCTTCTACCGATAAATATTCTGGAACTGAGAGCGATATTCAATGCTCTCAAGGCTTGGCCTCAGCTAGCGAGGACCAAGTTCATACGGTTTCAATCAGACAACATGACGACTGTTGCGTACATCAACCATCAGGGGGGAACAAGGAGTTCCCTAGCGATGGAAGAAGTGACCAAGATCATTCTATGGGCGGAGTCTCACTCCTGCCACCTGTCTGCTATCCACATCCCGGGAGTGGAAAATTGGGAAGCGGATTTTCTGAGTCGTCAGACATTGCATCCGGGGGAGTGGGAACTCCATCCGGAAATCTTTGCCCAAGTCACTCAACTTTGGGGCATTCCAGACATGGATCTGATGGCCTCTCGTCAGAACTTCAAAGTTCCTTGCTACGGGTCCAGATCCAGGGATCCCGAGGCGGCTCTAGTGGATGCACTAGTAGCACCTTGGACCTTCAAACTAGCTTATGTGTTCCCGCCGTTTCCTCTCATCCCCAGGCTGGTAGCCAGGATCAATCAGGAGAGGGCGTCGGTGATCTTGATAGCGCCTGCGTGGCCACGCAGGACTTGGTATGCAGATCTGGTGAATATGTCATCGGCTCCACCTTGGAAGCTACCTTTGAGACGAGACCTTCTTGTTCAGGGTCCGTTCGAACATCCGAATCTGGTTTCACTCCAGCTGACTGCTTGGAGATTGAACGCTTGATTTTATCGAAGCGAGGTTTCTCAGATTCTGTTATCGATACTCTTGTTCAGGCCAGAAAGCCTGTAACTAGAAAGATTTACCACAAAATTTGGAAAAAATATATCTGTTGGTGTGAATCTAAAGGATTCCCTTGGGACAAGGTTAAGATTCCTAGGATTCTATCCTTCCTTCAAGAAGGATTGGAAAAAGGATTATCGGCAAGTTCCCTGAAGGGACAGATTTCTGCCTTGTCGGTGTTACTTCACAAAAAACTGGCAGCTGTGCCAGATGTTCAAGCCTTTGTTCAGGCTCTGGTTAGAATCAAGCCTGTTTACAAACCTTTGACTCCTCCTTGGAGTCTCAATTTAGTTCTTTCAGTTCTTCAGGGGGTTCCGTTTGAACCCTTACATTCCGTTGATATTAAGTTATTATCTTGGAAAGTTTTGTTTTTAGTTGCAATTTCTTCTGCTAGAAGAGTTTCAGAATTATCTGCTCTGCAGTGTTCTCCTCCTTATCTGGTGTTCCATGCAGATAAGGTGGTTTTACGTACTAAACCTGGTTTTCTTCCAAAAGTTGTTTCTAACAAAAACATTAACCAGGAGATTATCGTACCTTCTCTGTGTCCGAAACCAGTTTCAAAGAAGGAACGCTTGTTGCACAATTTGGATGTTGTTCGCGCTCTAAAATTCTATTTAGATGCTACAAAGGATTTTAGACAAACATCTTCCCTGTTTGTTGTTTATTCAGGTAAAAGGAGAGGTCAAAAAGCAACTTCTACCTCTCTCTCTTTTTGGATTAAAAGCATCATCAGATTGGCTTACGAGACTGCCGGATGGCAGCCTCCCGAAAGAATCACGGCTCATTCCACTAGGGCTGTGGCTTCCACATGGGCCTTCAAGAACGAGGCTTCTGTTGATCAGATATGTAGGGCAGCGACTTGGTCTTCACTGCACACTTTTACCAAATTTTACAAGTTTGATACTTTTGCTTCTTCTGAGGCTATTTTTGGGAGAAAGGTTTTGCAAGCCGTGGTGCCTTCCATTTAGGTGACCTGATTTGCTCCCTCCCTTCATCCGTGTCCTAAAGCTTTGGTATTGGTTCCCACAAGTAAGGATGACGCCGTGGACCGGACACACCTATGTTGGAGAAAACAGAATTTATGTTTACCTGATAAATTTCTTTCTCCAACGGTGTGTCCGGTCCACGGCCCGCCCTGGTTTTTTTAATCAGGTCTGATAATTTATTTTCTTTAACTACAGTCACCACGGTACCATATGGTTTCTCCTATGCTATTATTCCTCCTTAACGTCGGTCGAATGACTGGGGTAGGCGGAGCCTAGGAGGGATCATGTGACCAGCTTTGCTGGGCTCTTTGCCATTTCCTGTTGGGGAAGAGAATATCCCACAAGTAAGGATGACGCCGTGGACCGGACACACCGTTGGAGAAAGAAATTTATCAGGTAAACATAAATTCTGTTTTTTCTCTCTCTCTCCTTGTGCGGGGGTGGGGCTTTATCAACTGTCAGAGCCTGTTGGTTAGCTACCTAGCGAGCGGTGTGTTTGCAGTTTGGTTCTGCTCATGCTGTTGCACCTTGGTTCCTAACAAACTTTATGGGTCCGTTAGAGGAGTTTCTTTGCTCCCTCGGGAGATGGGGGGTCCTTAGGGATTTCTCGGTTGTCGAAAGGATTGGTCTCGGATGAGTTTCGGTTGCTCTGCGGCCTATAGGGGTGTTGTGTTGGTCTACACCATCTAGGTTGCGAAGGAGCGTGATGTTTTGTGTTCCTTCCAGTGGCGGCTGTGCTTCCTCTCTCACGCCTTTAGCATGATCATCTTTTCCTTGATCTTCTCCTGCTGCAGAAGTTTTTTCTAGCTTCTGAGACATCCTCAGTCTATTGTGGCCTGGGGATGGGTCTTGGTTGCGGTAAGGGATTTTCCCTTTGCGATCCTGATTGGTGGTTGTCGCTCGTCCACACTGTGTAGCGGTTTATGCGTCCGCTGGTCCTTAGGGTTCTTTGGTTTCTCTATGGTCATTTTTCAGTTTTCTGCTGCTGTCTTTCTCTGTCCTGACATTTGTCCAGGTGAGCCTAGCGAGCAGATCTTGGTTGTCTTCTTAAAGACCTGAGTTGGTCTTTCTGTCCTATTAGTCGGGTCCCCTTGTTGTTTTCAGGGGCTGTGACTGGGTTTTTGCCCTGAGAGTGGGGTCTTCAAGGCTTGTGTCTCGGTTGCATCTACTCATGGTAATTGTTCAGGTCCTTTGCACTGTTGGTGACTTTGCGCCCTGAGGTTGTTTTTTTTTTTTCTTTTCAATAATGTTGTTCCCGGTTTTCGGACGAAAAGGGATTTTGTTTTCTGGGAGTATTTTTTTACGGTAGGTGACTTCATTGGTCCGCCTCTTACCCTCCCGTCTTGGCATTCTGTGTCCTCTTTGGCTTGGGTATAAATTTCCCATAAGTAATAAATGTGGCTGTGGACTCTTCATTAGGAAGAAAAACATAAATTATGCTTACCTGATAATTTTCTTTTCTTCCGTGGGAGTCCACAGCCCCCCGCACGTTTTGGAGGCATTGTTGTTTCATCTTCTGGCACCTTTTCACCTTGATGCTTCTTCCACTGTTCCTTGTTCCTCGGCTGAATGACTGGGGGATAGGGGAAGTGGGAGGAGTATTTAAGCCTTTGGCTGGTGGGTCTTTGCCTCCTCCTGGTGGCCAGGTTCTTATTTCCCATAAGTAATGAATGCTGCTGTGGACTCTTTCCCACGGAAGAAAAGAAAATTATCAGGTAAGCATAATTTATGTTTTTATCTTATCTCTCACTGTGAGACCAATACTTACCATTCTCTAAAAGCTTTTTTGTCTGTTCACATTCTATAAGTAGCCTCATCAATCTTTCCAGGCTCCTTAGGGATTGTTTAAAAGGCAGTTTTTACCTTGGAAACTGTATATGTCTTTAAGGGAGTTAACTATTGTTCTTTATGTAATTGAGAGACACTTACAATAGAGTGCTCAGTAAAATAACTTGCTGTTTTCTTTACATGCTGGCGAGTTTTTGAGAACCAGGCCCTTAAAGGGACAGTACAACGTAAAATTGTTTTCCAATTAATGTATTTTCAATGACTTGTTATACCAGCTGCAGAGTATAAAATGTTTAAGAATTAGCATTTTCATGTTTATTTATGTATGTGAATTAGCTAGTTTTGTGCTTTTAAACCATAGCCTATTACAATGGGTTGAGCTTCAAGCTAATATCTGATCTCATTATCTTATCACTTTTATTCACACAGACTTGCTTCGTTATCTTATATCTGTTTGTAAAGCAAAGCTCAATACTTACAAACGACAATGGAAAATTAACATTTTATTACTTAAACTATCCTGCAACCCACTGTAATTTCCTTCTTAATATGAAGAGAGTGCACGGCTTCATTTCTTATTTGTGGGAAATACTGAACCTGGCCACCAGGAGGAGGCAAAGACACCCCAACCAAAGGCTTAAATACCTCCCCCACTCCCCTCATCCCCCAGTCATTCTTTGCCTTTTCGTCACAGGAGGTTGGCAGAGAAGTGTCAGAAGATACAGAGTAGTTCCTTATGGAGGGTAGTACTCTTCAGAATGGGACTGGAGTTTTAAGTAGTCCTTTCAGCCTCTCAGTGAGAGCATTGGCGAATGTTAGTTTGGAGATACAGGGAGAGTCTTTCTGAGAACCCATCCAGACTCGTATTAACAGCTCCAAAGCAATCAGTGTTGATGAGTTTCACTGCCTGCCTCCATCACTCAAGTCCATGTCAGGAGCGATGCTACAAGACTGTCAAACTTGAGAGGCTGTGTTTCTGTTCCACGGCATAGATTCCGGTAAGATCGTTACGTTATTAAATGTGTATAAAAAATGAAAGAAGACAGGGTCACAGTGTGACTCCTTTTATCTGAATGGAATCGAGGGTTAATGTCTCTGGAAGGGGATTATTGAACAAGAGGGATTAATCACATATTTTAAATATTATGTTTATGCTGTGACATGTGGGAGATGAGGCTCAGGCAGATTTAGCAACGTACAGGTTTTACTTTCATTTTGGAGCTCTGCGCAGCCCGTTAGGCTTGGCACGTTTTTAGTTGTGCAGGGGCGGTCCTGCATGGCGCATCACGTGACCGGGTGTGGTCAGTGATTCTCTTCTTTCTGACTGTACGGTGTCTGGAGACGAAGCGGTTTCTCTCTTGGGCCTCAGCTCCCCCCAGAGACATTGTACTTTGTTGTCACAGATACTCAGACAAAGAAAAGATCATTCAGGCGGCGAGGAAAAGAACGCCTATAATCTTCAGAGAAGACTCACTCCAGATCTGCGCTGATCTTAGCCCTACCACGTTGGCGAAAAGGATAGGATCTCGATATCTTACTCTTCACCTGAGAGATTTGGGAATTCCATATAGATGGGGGTTCCTCTTTGCTATCAGAGTCACCAAAGAAGACAAGACATACATACATACAGTATATAAGGATTCTGAGGATTTGGAGCAATTTTGTGCACAACTGGACATACCACCTCCCTCACTTCCGAAGCTCACAGAGGAACCTAGAGGTAATAAACCACAAAAGAAACCAGCACCTAAGCCCCAACGTCAGGGGTGGTCAACAGTTGAAAAGAGGAAGAAAAACACCTTTGCACCCCTGGCAGTGGCGTCCGGATCCTCACAGGAACCACATTGAATTACAAGACCTGCACAAATTTGGAGACAATAAGTATCACTTACTGTTCACACTGGAAGTGAGAATAGGATTATTATTCCTGCATAATTTAACGTTGTACTTTTATTCTTCATCTAGCCCAATTTGAGAATCTGGCAATGAGAACTGCCTATTACCCCCTCTGTTTATACATACCCATGACTGTGGCGTATAGTCAAGATTGTCTATTGAAGTGATTGCTCAGTCATGAGATCATTTTTTTTTTGGTTATTGCAATGTTTTGTTTAATGTGTTATTATAATTGGTTAATTGTATTTTTCAATTTTGTACTCACCTTTAACAGTGTGCCTCTAGAAGAGATCCTCTGCTACTGTATCGCCTTCTTGTCTGTCAGCTCTCACCTTGCTTCCCATTCTTTTGGGGAAGGAATCTTTGGGACAGGTCAGGTAAGACGTGGTAAAACGGAAGGAATGGTAGCTTTGGACATTACATATGTACGTTAGCTTGACATTTGGAGTTGGCTTATTCATTTGAATGGTGCATGGAATGTTCTTAATACATAGAGATGATATGTGATACAAGTGGCAGTTTTTAGGGACACATTCAATGTAACCACGTGAGTATGAATTATTTGTGTTAGTACTGTTTTGTTAACTCAATTTAAAATCTAGTATCTGTTAAAGTTATTGAGCACAGGTTGATAATTACCCTGATTGATTAATGTAAGAGTTGTTTACCTGTGCCTGTATTCTTTTATGCCTATCAATAAACAGATGAAACAAACAAAAAAAAGAATGAATGGGAAAGACTTCTTTATCCCCTTTTTCTTCTTTTAAGAAATTGTTCCTGGTTCCGGACTCTCAGTTGGAGTTGTGGGGTTCGGTCCTTAAAGTAGACGGTGCTATCTACATGCTTGCTAAGCGCACTACTATCCCACTTGAGGATAGTTCGTCGTTTAAAGAGCCCATGGATAAGAAGCTGGAAACTCTATTAAGAAAAATGTTTCAGCGTACGGGTTATTTGTTTCAACCGGCATCGGCTGTTGCTGCGGTGGCAGGAGCTGCTACCTACTGGTTTGACTCCTTATCTGAGTTGATCGAGGGTCCCCTCAACAGGATCCAAGAATTAAGGCCTTAATGGTAGCTATTTCGTTTATTTGTAATGCAAATGCAGATTATTCGCCTGAACGCGAAGGCTTCTGGTTTTTTGGTGCTAACCCATGGGGCACTCTGGCTGAAGTCTTGGTCTGCAGACATGACTTCGAAGTCTAGACTTCTTTCCCTCCCATTTAAGGGAAAGATTCTTTTTGGTCCAGGCCTGGACTCTATCATATCCACAGTTACTGGAGGCAAAGGTGCCTTTTTAATGCAGGATAAGAAGAACAAACCTAAGGGACAAGGTCCTAATTTTCATTCCTTTCGTTCAGACAAATCCCAACGTCAGCAGCCTTCTGCAAAACCGGAGCAGTCCAAGGGAACTTAGAAACCTCCTCAGTCCTGAAATAAATCCAAGCAGAATAAGATGCTCGCAAGTCAAAGTCAGCATGAAGGGGCGGCCCCCGATCCGGATTTGGATCTGGTAGGGGGCAGACTATCACTGTTTTCAGAAGCTTGGTTTGGGGACGTGCAAGACCTGTGGGTACTGGAGGCCATTGCTCAGGGATACAGGATAGGTTTCAAGTCTCATCCTCCCAGGGGCAGATTCCTCTTATCAAACCTGTCTTCAAGGCCAGGTTTTCCAGGATTCTTTCCTTTCTCCAGGATGGTCTGGAGAAGGGCCTTTCGACTAGCTTCCTTAAGGGACAGATTTCGGGCCTATCTGTTTTACTGCACAAGAGGCTCGCTGAGCGTCCAGATGTCCAGTCTTTTGTTCAGGCTCTGGCGAGAATCACACCTGTGTTTCAACTTAGCGCTCCTCCTTGGAGTTTAAATCTTGTTCTTAAGGTTTTGCAGAGGGCTCCGTTTGAGCCTTGGCACGGCCTTGACATTAAATTACTATCTTGGAAGGTTCTCTTTTTCCTGGCTATTGCTTCGGCACGCAGAGTATCTGAGATGGCTGCCTTGCAATGTGTGCCCCTTTACCTAGGATTCCATGCTGTTCTTCATACTGGGTTAGGTTTTCTTCCTAAGGTTGTTTCTGATTGTAACATCAATCAGGAGATTGTTGTTCCTTCCTTGTGTCCTAACCCTTCTTCTTCGAAGGATCGGTTACTTCATAATTTGGATGTGGTTTGGGCCTTAAAGTTCTATATTCAAGCTACTAAGGAGTTTAGACAGACTTCTTCTTTGTTTGTTGTCTCTTCTGGGAAGCGTAAGGGGCAGAAAGCCTAGGATCATTATTCGCTTAGCATATGAAACAGTGAGACATAAGCCTCCTCAGAGGATTAAGGCTTATTCAACTAGAGCAGTGGCTTCCTCTTGGGCCTTCAAGAATGAGGCCTCTATGGAGCAGATTTGTAAGGCGGCTACCTGGTCCTCCTTACATACATTTTTCAAAATTTTACGTTTGATGTTTTTGCTTCGGCTGAAGCATCTTTTGGGAGAAGGGTTTTGCAGGCTGTGGTGCCCTAAGAATAGGGTCTGCCTCTCTTTTTGCCCTCCTGTTTTCATTCAGTGTCCTCTAGAGCTTCGGTATATGTTTCCCACAAGTAAGGAATGAAGCCGGAGTCTCTCCTCATATTAAGAAGGAAAACATAAATTATGTTTACCAGATACTTTCCTTTCCTTCTGTATTTTCTCAGTTGGGCGGACCTAAATCTTTTTCTGGCACCATTAATATTTCTCATACTGTTTCTTGTTCCCTCGGCAGAATGACTGGGGTTGAGGGGAGTGAGGGAGGTCTTTAAGCCTTTGGCTGGGGTGTCTTTGCCTCCACCTGGTGGCCAGGTTCAGTATTTCCCACAAGTAAGGAATGAAGCCGTGGACTCTCCTCATACAGAAGGAAAGGAAATTTTCTTCTTCTTCTGCTGGCTGTGTTAACAAAGTCTGTCAATAGCATATACTCAAGTATCAAAACTTTTAGTATAGGTTGTGATACCACAGGCTAAATCAGCTATTTCATATGCTGAAATATGGGTAAAGGAGCTACTTGTAAACAATTTAATATGCTACAGCAGGTAAAATGGATCATTGGGAACAATTTAAAGGGGGGAACATTTTTGGGTGAACTATCCCTTTAAGGAGAACAATGGGAATCAACATTTTAGTATCTGTCTGTCCCACCACCCAGTAAGGGGGCGTGTTTTCTTCAAAACCTTCTTGTTTACATATATTTTCTATAACCAGTAATAAAGAATTAAAATGTACAGTATTGCTGGGGACACAACAGGCAAAGGCTACTATTTCAAATTACAAAAGGCAAAGAAGCTATCTGTAAATGATTTAATACAATCCAACAGGTAAAATGGATCACAGGGGAACACATTATATTGTCCCTTTAAATGTGGTGCAGTATTTAGTTATGTTTAGTTTAGTCATCATATTAGGATTTGGGTTCAGCTCCAAAACTATTGTGTAAAAAACATAGGCTGCTTCTCTTGAACATTTACAGATCCACTACTGGACCAATAAAAAGAAAACAATATATTTTAGTTAATTAAATGGTCTGCTAATCTCCCTGACATGCAGTTCATATACCATATTTATATTAATATACCTACAAGGGCTGGGCGATTAACCGCATATGCGATTTTAAACCTCGATTAACCGCAGCGATTTTAAAACCGCAAGAGTCCGTGGTTTTTATGGGGGGTGGGGCCTGGGTGGACATCACGACGATCGTGCCGTGTGAATACAATGGAAGAAGCCGGTCCCGGACCACCGGTAACTGAGTGACATGTTCTGGCCTAGCATTATAGCTAGGCAGAGGAGCTGTGCACACACAGCAGTTAGAAGAGGCGATTCTGCGGGGCATAGAAGAGTGGAGTCACATTGTCAAGGTGGGTTGCTCACTCAGGCGATTGGAGGCAAGCAAGTAAGAAACTTGCACTACGGGCAGGATAAAGCCTCAATCTGACTGCACTGCCACTGTCTGCAGGGGTATAAAATCTAAAGTAAACAAACTCCGGTGAGAGGGAGGGAGGCTCTGTGGAAGTGAAAGCAATCTGAATAACAGATGTGGCAGTGCCCTGGCATATACTTATACCTGAAGATTTACCCAATAAAATATTTTTTATTTTCATACATCTACACAGTAAAACACGTTTAATGGTAATGCTTTACATACGTACAGTATATATGTATTGTAGGTGTTTGAAAATAAAAACAATTATTTTATTGAATAAATCTCCAGGAATAAGTATATGCAGCAAGTTATTCAGACTGCTTTCACTTCCACTAAGCCTGTCTCCCCCCTCCCTCTCTCCCCTCCCCGCTCCCTGGAGCTTGTTTAGAAAGTTACGGTGTTTTAGTATTTTTATTTTTGCCCATATCGCCCAGCCCTAATACCTACAGTAGACACCAGTGTGTGCCATGTTTAATGCACTGTAGTATTGATATCTGGTTCATGTACCAGTGCATAAAACATACACTTACACGTATTGCTCTCCGCATTCAGCGATGTCTGTCGGACATGATCTGCTGATCGGATCATGTTGGACAGATACATAATAAATAGGCCCCATTGTCTACAATAGCAGTGAAGATTAAGGGGCTGAATTATCAAGCTCAGACCACTGCTCCATAACTTGTCTGCCTGCTCTCTCCTATACGATTGGGCTGATTGACACCCCCTGCTAGCGACTGATTGACCGCGAATCTGCAGGGGGCGGCATTGCACAAGCAGTTCACAAGAACTGCTTGTGGAATGATAAATACTGACAGCCTATGCTGTCGGCATTCATCAATGTCTGTCGGACGATCATGTCAGACAAACTGATGATAAATCGGCTCCTTAGCCAGAAGTAATCTGATACATACTTTGAGTCATAAAGAACTTCTTTCTATTACCTGTGCTCTTTTCTGTTTGTCTAATGTTTAGAATTCGATATTGATGCTTCAAGTATAAAGCTTAAATGCAATAAAACATGTTTTGTAAGATCAGTGAGAATCTCTTTAAATCTAAATTACGTAAAGCTCGATTTATCAATCAAGGGCGTAGATATTGGCCCCGTCCGCCCTAGCTCTCCTCTGACGGGCTGCAATCCGCTGCCCGAATTTAACATTGCACACGAGTGCAACCCCGCCTCCTGCCTGCACACAGCCAATCACGCACGGCCAGGATCTTTACTTTACTGAACTACCTTAAGAAAAGAAGTGTGGCTTTATCCTATTGTATTTGTGTGATCTTAGCATTTCCTTGGTTTACAAGGAGAATGAAAAATATGAGAGAAAATGCACAGTTGACAAAACAAAGCTGCATTATAATTACAAAATTCAAGTTTTTTATTTAATGACCCTTTAATTGAGCCTTTCACAGATTGACTATCTTTCCCTGTCTTAAGTGGACTTTATTCTTTACTGATTTGTTGCTTCAGTGTCAGGTCTTCTGCTGGGGCAGGGATGGAAAATACCCAGCATTGCTTGTTACAGAATGACTAATGCTGGCTATCCAATTACAGTAACACATTTTACATACTTGGTTCAAAGCCTGATGAAAGAGCAATTATTTTAGCAAAGGCTAGACACAGTCCAGTGGGTTTGCTTCCCATCGCTTTGGCTCAAATACCTCGGGGATAGATAAACAGAAAAGCTTTGTGTTTGTTGTTTTGTATCCGGCATAGCACACAGTGCAGTCTGTTGATGTGAAATAAATCCCTCTAATCAATGATATGTGCTCTGACCAGGACTATTTATGGAATGTGTAGGCAACGTCTCAGCTTTTAGTCAATTGTGAAAAACCTTGTTTCAAACCTTCAAACAATCTGTCTGTAATATAATATTGAACTTATTTACGGGTAGTTTCTGAAGACAAAACTAAACCATTGTATTCCCATACTGTAGCTATCTTGTTAATGCAGACGTCTCTGCCAGCACAAATATGCTTTAGCTAAACACAGATTTTGCTACTGTGATTTGTATACAAAGGCATCAGCTCTTTACCTTTTAATTGATTTATTTATTGTTATCAGGGGCGAAACTCCAGGGGGAGCAGAGGTCGCAATTGCGACTGGGCCCCCAAGGGTGGGGGCCTAGCTTAAAAAAAAAAAAAATTACAATTAAAAACGTTGACCTGACAGTGCCTGCACTGATATCATGTGAGTGTGACATGATGCTTCACTAGTGTCTCTGACTACAGGGGTTAGTGTTTCTGTTTTACCCATTGGTGTTTATGTGTGTGTGACTGTGTGTGTGTATGTATGTGACTGTGTATGTATTTATGCATGTGTGTGTGTGTGTGTGTGTGTGTATGTGTGTATGTATGTGACTGTGTGTGTATTTATGCATGTATGTATGTGTGTGTGTGTGTGTGTGTGTGTGTGTGTATGTTTGTGGAACCAGCAAATTACAGACCTTGTTACTACAGCACGGGAGTGGGGGGTAAAGAGTGTCACTATACAGTACCACTATATACAGTACGGGGGGCTGGACCATGTCACAGACTACTGTGGTCACTATATAAAGTACTGGGGCGGGTAGGGTCAGGCCAGCCATCTCACAGGCAGATTACAGACTGTGTCACTGACTCACTATATACAATACTGGTGTGTCAAACAGTGTCACTATATACAGTAATATGGGGTCAGACCATCTCACAGACTGTGGGCGCAGGGTACCTCCTTTTGCAGACATGTAATCTGATTCACATTTCTTTATCAAATTCACTTTTTTGGGGGGTGGGCTTTTTAGATTCTTGCACCTGGGCCCTGTGGTTTCTAGTTACGTCTCTGATTGTTATAACAAGAAGCAAATAAACTGTAGTCATTTTAAATTGTACAAATAAATGTAAACGTCACATGCAGTGCAGTGCCCATGCTACTGGTATTTCAAGAACTATGTACAAATCTTCCTCAGCATCCTAACACTGTATTTGTGCATAAGTGGAGAATCACATTTATAGTCACTCTTTGTTTAGATTTTCTATAGTTTTGTTTTATATGTTTTCTTGATAACGTACCTTTGTTAGAGCTTCACAGTACAAAGGGTAGACGTAAAATTATTTTACAGCTACATCACTCTAAAAGGTTTCAAGTCACATTACGTACAAAAAACTCATCTATCATGAAAATTAGGGAAAATTCTGAAGTTTGGTTAAACCCAAATTTTTTCTTTCACGATTCAGATATAGAACACAATTTTAAACTTTCCAATAAACTTATGTTATCTAATTTGCTTCATTCTCTTGGTATCCTTTATTGAAGGAGCAGCAGTGCACTATTGGGAGCTAGCTGAACACATTGGTAAGCATCTATGTGCAGCCACCAATCACTAGAAGGCTTCCAGCTCCTGAGCCTACCTAGATATCCTTTTCAACAAAGGATACCAAGAGAATAAAGCAAATTAGAAAATAGAAGTAAATTGGAAAGTTGTTTAAAATTGTATGCAGTATCTAGAAAGAAAACAAAATTGGGTTTCATGCGCCTTTAGGTTTTTACTGGTTTAATTAACCAAATATGGATTCCAGCAATGAGTATAGCTACAAAAGAGGCTGTGATTAGAAGTCTATTCTCAGTTTGTCTCAGATGTGACACTTTTATAAACCGTCCGTGTAAAGCAACAGCAAAGTCAACATTAAGCTTTCAACATTCAGATACAACTTTACAGTCTACCATGTGACCAGGAGCTTGCCCTTGTGTTTAGTGATGGTGTAGGAGTTTTTATTTTAACATAAATTCCTGGATTTTGAACTTTCTATTGCACGACTAATGTAACTTTTAAGAATGTGCTATGATCAGGAGTGTCCATGTATCTTGAGAATTATATGGCAACAAAATTTGTAATGGTTCTAAGAATTTTATAACTTGATGAGCTACATAGAACAGCAGTTTTTACATCAATGTGTAACACAATAATAGTGTTGTAACCACTAATGCTGCATAATCCTTAGAGAGTTCTGAAACCCAAATCTTTTCTTTTGTGATTTAGAAACAGGAAGGGTTTAACTAGCCCATGGGATTGTAACTTACTGGCTTTAAAGGACAACTCTATTGGACTTTAGCTGTTCCTCAGGTATAAATACAAAGTGTTTCTCCAACATAGGTGTGTCCGGTCCACGGCGTCATCCTTACTTGTGGGATATTCTCTTCCCCAACAGGAAATGGCAAAGAGCCCAGCAAAGCTGGTCACATGATCCCTCCTAGGCTCCGCCTTCCCCAGTCATTCTCTTTGCCGTTGTACAGGCAACATCTCCACGGAGATGGCTTAGAGTTTTTTTGGTGTTTAAATGTAGTTTTTATTCTTCAATCAAGAGTTTGTTATTTTAAAATAGTGCTGGTATGTACTATTTACTCTGAAACAGAAAAGAGATGAAGATTTCTGTTTGTAAGAGGAAAATGATTTTAGCAACCGTTACTAAAATCGATGGCTGTTTCCACACAGGACTGTTGAGAGGAATTAACTTCAGTTGGGGGAAACAGTGAGCAGACTTTTGCTGCTTGAGGTATGACACATTTCTAACAAGACTTGGTAATGCTGGAAGCTGTCATTTTCCCTATGGGATCCGGTAAGCCATTTTATTAAATAAGAATAAAGGGCTTCACAAGGGCTTAAAGACTGGTAGACATTTTTCTGGGCTAAAACGATTGCTATATAAGCATTTTTAATACTTCATAGTTTTGAGGAGTTATTTTATTCTTGGGAATTATGTAAAATAACCGGCAGGCACTGTATTGGACACCTTTTTCACTGGGGGCCTTCTCTAATCATAGGCAGAGCCTCATTTTCGCGCCTCTATTGCGCAGTTGTTTTTGGGAAGCAAGACATGCAGATGCATGTGTGAGGAGCTCAGATACATAGAAAAAGCTTACTGAAGGCGTCATTTGGTATCGTATTCCCCTTTGGGCTTGGTTGGGTCTCAGCAAAGCAGATACCAGGGACTGTATAGGGGTTAAATATAAAAACGGCTCCGGTTCCGTTATTTTAAGAGTTAAAGCTTTCAAATTTGGTGTGCAATACTTTTAAGGCTTTAAGACACTGTGGTGAAATTTTGGTGAATTTTTAACAATTCCTTCATACTTTTTCACATTTTCAGTAATAAAGTGTGTTCAGTTTAAAATTTAAAGTTATTAGCGGCGAAAAATTCAGGGTTTGCTATTGTGGCGCGCAGAGCGCTTTGGCTAAAATCTTGGTCAGCGGATGCGTCTTCCAAGAACAAATTGCTTAACATACCTTTCAAGGGGAAAACGCTGTTTGGCCCCGACTTGAAAGAGATTATTTCTGATATCACTGGGGGTAAGGGCCACGCCCTTCCTCAGGATAGGTCTTTTAAGGCTAAAAATAAACCAAATTTTCGTCCCTTTCGCAGAAATGGACCAGCCCCAAGTGCTACATCCTCTAAGCAAGAGGGTAATACTTCTCAAACCAAGCCAGCCTGGAGGCCAATGCAAGGCTGGAACAAAGGTAAGCAGGCCAAGAAACCTGCCACTGCTACCAAGACAGCATGAGATGTTGGCCCCCGATCCGGGACCGGATCTGGTGGGGGGCAGACTTTCTCTCTTCGCTCAGGCTTGGGCAAGAGATGTTCTGGATCCTTGGGCGCTAGAAATAGTCTCCCAAGGTTATCTTCTGGAATTCAAGGAGCTTCCCCCAAGGGGGAGGTTCCACAGGTCTCAATTGTCTTCAGACCACATAAAAAGACAGGCATTCTTACATTGTGTAGAAGACCTGTTAAAAATGGGAGTGATTCATCCTGTTCCATTAGGAGAACAAGGGATGGGATTCTACTCCAATCTGTTCATAGTTCCCAAAAAAGAGGGAACATTCAGACCAATCTTAGATCTCAAGATCCTAAACAAGTTTCTCAAGGTTCCATCGTTCAAAATGGAAACCATTCGGACAATTCTTCCTTCCATCCAGGAAGGTCAATTCATGACCACGGTGGATTTAAAGGATGCGTATCTACATATTCCTATCCACAAGGAACATCATCGGTTCCTAAGGTTCGCCTTTCTGGACAAGCATTACCAGTTCGTGGCACTTCCATTCGGATTAGCCACTGCTCCAAGAATTTTCACAAAGGTACTAGGGTCCCTTCTAGCGGTGCTACGACCAAGGGGCATTGCAGTAGTACCTTATTTGGACGACATACTGATTCAAGCGTCGTCCCTACCACAAGCAAAGGCTCATACGGACATTGTCCTGGCCTTTCTCAGATCTCACGGGTGGAAAGTGAACGTAGAAAAAAGTTCTCTATCTCCGTCAACAAGAGTTCCCTTCTTGGGAACAATAATAGACTCCTTAGAAATGAGGATTTTTCTGACAGAGGCCAGAAAATCAAAACTTCTAAGCTCTTGTCAAGTACTTCATTCTGTTCCTCTTCCTTCCATAGCGCAGTGCATGGAAGTAATAGGTTTGATGGTCGCGGCAATGGACATAGTTCCTTTTGCGCGAATTCATCTGAGACCATTACAACTGTGCATGCTCAGTCAGTGGAATGGGGATTATACAGACTTGTCTCCGACGATACAAGTAGATCAGAGGACCAGAGATTCACTCCGTTGGTGGCTGACCCTGGACAACCTGTCACAGGGGATGAGCTTCCGCAGACCAGAGTGGGTCATTGTCACGACCGACGCCAGTCTGGTGGGCTGGGGCGCGGTCTGGGAACTCCTGAAAGCTCAGGGTCTTTGGTCTCGGGAAGAATCTCTTCTCCCGATAAATATTCTGGAACTGAGAGCGATATTCAATGCTCTCAAGGCTTGGCCTCAGCTAGCAAAGGCCAAATTCATACGGTTTCAATCAGACAACATGACGACTGTTGCGTATATCAACCATCAGGGGGGAACAAGGAGTTCCCTGGCGATGGAAGAAGTGACCAAAATCATTCAATGGGCGGAGACTCACTCCTGCCACTTGTCTGCAATCCACATCCCAGGAGTGGAAAATTGGGAAGCGGATTTTCTGAGTCGTCAGACATTTCATCCGGGAGAGTGGGAACTCCATCCGGAAATCTTTGCCCAAATTACTCAATTGTGGGGCATTCCAGACATGGATCTGATGGCCTCTCGTCAGAACTTCAAGGTTCCTTGCTACGGGTCCAGATCCAGGGATCCCAAGGCGACTCTAGTAGATGCACTAGTAGCACCTTGGACCTTCAACCTAGCTTATGTATTCCCACCGTTTCCTCTCATCCCCAGGCTGGTAGCCAGGATCAATCAGGAGGGGCATCAGTGATCTTGATAGCTCCTGCGTGGCCACGCAGGACTTGGTATGCAGACCTGGTGAATATGTCATCGGCTCCACCATGGAAGCTACCTTTGAGACAGGACCTTCTTGTTCAAGGGTCCGTTCGAACATCCGAATCTGGCCTCACTCCAACTGACTGCTTGGAGATTGAACGCTTGATTTTATCTAAGCGAGGGTTCTCAGATTCTGTCATTGATACTCTTGTTCAGGCCAGAAAGCCTGTAACTAGAAAAATCTACCATAAAATATGGAAAAAATATATCTGTTGGTGTGAATCTAAAGGATTCCCATGGAACAAGATAAAAATTCCTAAGATTCTATCCTTTCTTCAAGAAGGTTTGGAGAAAGGATCATCTGCAAGTTCTTTGAAGGGACAGATTTCTGCTTTATCTGTTTTACTTCACAAAAAGCTGGCGGCTGTGCCAGATGTTCAGGCTTTTGTTCAGGCTCTGGTTAGAATCAAGCCTGTTTACAAACCTTTGACTCCTCCTTGGAGTCTCAATTTAGTTCTTTCAGTTCTTCAGGGGGTTCCGTTTGAACCCTTACATTCCGTAGATATTAAGTTATTATCTTGGAAAGTTTTGTTTTTGGCTTCTGTTGATCAGATATGTAAGGCAGCGACTTGGTCTTCACTGCACACTTTTACTAAATTTTACAAATTTGATACTTTTGCTTCTTCTGAGGCTATTTTTGGGAGAAAGGTTTTGCAAGCCGTGGTGCCTTCCATCTAGGTGACCTGATTTGCTCCCTCCCATCATCCGTGTCCTAAAGCTTTGGTATTGGTTCCCACAAGTAAGGATGACGCCGTGGACCGGACACACCTATGTTGGAGAAAACAGAATTTATGTTTACCTGATAAATTACTTTCTCCAACGGTGTGTCCGGTCCACGGCCCGCCCTGGTTTTTTAATCAGGTCAGATAATTTATTTTCTTTAACTACAGTCACCACGGTATCATATGATTTCTCCTATGCAAATATTCCTCCTTTACGTCGGTCGAATGACTGGGGAAGGCGGAGCCTAGGAGGGATCATGTGACCAGCTTTGCTGGGCTCTTTGCCATTTCCTGTTGGGGAAGAGAATATTCCACAAGTAAGGATGACGCCGTGGACCGGACACACCGTTGGAGAAAGTAATTTATCAGGTAAACATAAATTCTGTTTTTGGGCTTTTTTTTATCAGCACAGTGAGGCACTCATTAGTGTCTTGGGGATTCTAAACCAGTGTGCAAGGGCCTCATTTTAAGGCGCCAGTTTCTCCATGGCACCTGGGTTTGTTGAGCTCTGCACTAATGTTCTTAAAGAATATTGTAACTTCCTTTGTAGTTTTTCTTTACATACACAGATAAAAACAATACATAATGCTAACACTTAACAGAACACAGTACTGAAAATAATAATTCTGAGTGCTGCATTTAATTATGTAGTAATTGTTTCCCTAAAATATAAAGTAAAAAGTGTTTAAATATAGCATAATTTGCCAGTATCAGTTTGCATTTTATGTTGATTCAAGTTAGTGTTTAGATATGTATGACCAATTCTCAGTGTGCTTAGCAGAATGTACCTATAGCAGGAAGTACCTATCAACCAATGGACTTTAGCAGGAAGTACCTATTAACCTGTGGCCTTTAGCAGGAAGTACCTATCAACCAATGGCCTTTACCAGGAAGTACCAATCAACCAATGGACTTTAGCAGGAAGTACCTATTAACCTGTGGCCTTTAGCAGGAAGTACCTATCAACCAATGGCCTTTAGCATGAAGTACCTATTAACCAATGGCCTTTAGCAGGAAGTACCTATCATCCAGTGGCCTTTAGCAGGAAGTACCTGTCAACCAATGGCTTTTAGCAGGAATTACCTATCAGCTAATAAGAATTAATAGGAATTACACAACTAATACAGGCTTATTGATACTTTACTTTAAATAGAAAAAGCATATACACCACCAGTTTATAGATACTGCTCTTTCATATAGATGATATATTATTATTTTTTAGTACAGTGTCCCTTTAAATGTATAATTAACTAAAGTAGGTCTCCAATGTTAGTTGTATTCATTCACAGATACATAATTGTGTTTATTGTTGTTGAAAACTGATCAGTTTGAGATTCATTTGTATGGTCTTTGTGTCTTCTCAGGTTATTACTGTGGGATTGTGATGATCGCAGCTATAGCTATTACATAGAGGTTTCCACCAACCAGCAGAAATGGACAATGGTGGCAGATCGAACAAAGGTTCCTTGCCGGTGAGTGGGACATTGGTCCGAAGAGTTAATCAGTTGTATAACATAAAGGTTAAAAAGTTCAAATAGACTATGTCAACAAAAAAGTCAGGGAATTGAGCACTATTTTATAATCACAAATTTTTTTTTTATTAATAATAGAAAAAAAAATACTTTTAACTCTTATTGTTATCTAAAGTTTCTTTCAATAGTATATAAAACATTAAAATCCTTCAAAATAAAAATAAAACCAATCCAGTGACGTCACTCGTAACCAAGTTTAAAATGAAAATTGGGGGACCTGGAACACCCAACTAGAGGGCAGCCTCACCGAATAATAAGAGGGTATAGTATACATAGGGATTTATGCAGTCTCCCAATAACATACAAGATATATAAAGTTGCCTTTAAATGTAAAATACAATTATGTTAAGCATGGAGCTACAATCACAGTCTTTCATTGGCTTCAACAATTTGCTAAATACACTGGTTCAATAACAAAAATAATGAGCTGTAAAAGTTTAAACGTAAATAATGTTCTGTGTTAGATAATTCTTGAAAGCCTAAAATGATATTCCTGCATCCGTTTCCACATCAAGAAAAACTTAGTTTACAGTTCCAAAGCTGAAATGATTTCCAAACATGGCAGCTGCTTTCATTCAGCCAGCGTGTAAAAGTTCACTTAAGTAGAAAATGCCACCTCCACTTTTGCAAAGATAGTAAAGAAACTAAAGAGTCATATAGGAGTCTTTGTAACAGTAGAATATAAAGCAAGGAACCAAATATCCTTACAAGCAGGAAATCAGACACACAGACAGCTGTTCAGTTAACTTCAATTGTGTAGTAAAGGATTCCAGTCCAATCTCAAATACTCGTGCTGCTCAGAGTATAAACCCTCTTGAACTAGGGTGCATCCACTGCCTCACAGCCCATACCTGCGCTGGTCATAAAATAGGATGCTGAACCTCAACCTCACAAACAGGCCATTCAGCTTGCTTCCATGTCACAGGAGAGGACTCCAGTCCAATCCCAAGGGTATGTGCCGCTTGAATGCGGATCTCCTGGAAAAAGTCATATATTTAACGCTTTACTCCTCAAAACGGCTCTAAAAACAGCTCCAATGTCAACTCACAAAGTTGGTTACAACCACAATGCGGAACTGACGTTTTCTCAATAGCCTATGTGCGTTTCATCCCCAATGACTTCTGGGACTTCCTATATATATATATTAGGGCTGGGCAATATGGGGATTTTCACGTCAGCACCCCCTGTAACCCCCATTAAACCCCCCTCTGTAACCTACATAAGCCCCATCAGCTCCCACTGTAACCCCCATAAGCCCCCCTCTGTAACCTACATAAGCCCCATCAGCTCCCACTGTAACCCCCGCACCCCCTGTAACCCACATAAGTCCCCCTCTGTAACCTACATATGTCCCATCAGATCCCGTTGTAACCCCCAATAAGCACCCCTTTAACATCATAAGCACCGCCTGTAACCACCATCAGCCCCCAACCCACATAAATCCCAGCGCACCCCCCTCCATGTAACTTTCATCAGCCACAGCGCTCCCCAGTAAGTCGGCCCCCCTCCACGTAACCCGCATCAACCACAGCGCACCCCGGTAAGTCGGCCCCCCTCCCTGAAACCCGCATCAGCCACAGCGCACCCCCCCTCCCTGTAACCCGCATCAGCCACATCGCTCCCCGGTAAGTCAGGCCCCCCTCCCTGTAACCTGCATCAGCCACAGCGCTCCCCGGTAAGTTGGCTCAATGTCAAAAGGCGGGCACCGCAAGTTGGCGACCCTCCTGTACGTCATAGGTGACTTCAAATGGGGCGGGGCTAAAATTGCATACTCTCACGTTTTTAAAACCGCAGCAATTAATCGCGGTTTAAAATCACATCAGTGATTAACGTGCCGCCCTAATATATAGATATAGTATATAAATACATATTTAACAATGTTAATGTATGTGTCTCATTATTAAAGCCATCTGTCTGCCTTTTTTCTAACACCCGAGATTTCATATCTTTGATCCCTTATAAAGTTTTTGTGCAATTTTATTTTTAATATGGTTTTATTTTTATTTTGATGTTTCATATATTATTAAACGGAACTTTAGGTGCCAATTAGAAATAAAATGATTTTTTTCTATTATTAATAAATAATATTTTGTAATTATAAAAGAGGTGCTTGGTTCCCTGTATTTTTTGTAGCCATAGTCTTTTTGACTTTTTTCTTATTCTTTCTTTGTGGTTCTTTAATATTGTATTTAAGGGTCTTCACTATTTCAAGTAAAAAGTTGACATTTAGAATTGACGTTTCTTCTCCTTTCATCTATGTAATATAATAATATATTTTATATATATATATATAGTGATTGCTTAGTCAGAATGTTTATTGTATATATGACTTGATACTTACGTGTAAGAATCATCTAAACAGATGTTTTCTGATCTATTGTCACCTAGTAAGCCAGGGGTCAGCAACCTTGGCACCCCAGATGTTTTGGAACTACATTTCCGATGATGCTCAGACACACTTTAGGCTGGCTGTGTATCATGGGGAATGTAGTTGCAAAACATCTGGGGTGCCAAGGTTGCTGACCCCTGTAGTAAGCAAGAAATGTGACCAACAGAGCATATTCAGGATGGATATTGCCAAAATGTGAGCTGTTGTGGCTTTTTAGGACTAAGATGAAAAAGTACTGACCATAAGTCATGTAAATATTATTACATAATTGACAGTGTATATATTATTCATGTATTAACCCTATCAATGCACAGAGCAAATAGGCAGGTTTTAGCCAACTTACATTACACTGTGACAGCTGTGGACTCTAGTGCTGTCAGACAAATCTCATGGGAACAGCATTTTCACCCACACAACCCAACATCATTTCTTTGTCTAGATGAAGCGAGCTGTGATGTTCTCTTTGTCTTGTAACTCTCACAGTTATTAGCTGCATTTCCTACTTAGAGACAGCGCTTAGCTCTTATTAGACAGTGTCTAATGCACACCATGTACAAAGCGAGGCTAAGAAAGGTTATCTTGGTGTGATGGATGCCAGCTGAAGTCACTGTGGAAGAAAAAAGTCCACTTGTCAAGCCGTGGAAGAAAAAAGCAGAAGGAACTTGTTATAATGCTCTTTGGGCTGATGGGCTGAAACTAGTGTCTGTATTAATAATTCACTTCTGAAAGCAAAGACAGACTGTTCCAAACCTCCCTTTCTAACTGACTTTCTCACTTTCAAAATGCAGAGGACAGCATAGCGAGGATGTTTATCTGCACCAATAAAGCTCATTCTTTCTGTACAATAGAAGCCAATTAATGCTACGTGTTGATGTAATTGTCTCTCCTTTAAATGCCGTATGCAGATTTATTTCTCTCCTGACTAGCCTCACTTTTACTTGCTTAAAATGACAGTAATAAAAACGCTCTCATTACTTTTTCTTTGTTATATTTTCTTCTTAAAGGGCAAACATTTATGATACGTTTGTCAGCTTCCCTTGGCGGAAGCATTAGCAGAGTTCTGTATGAAGTGGACTGTCTAATGCAAGCAGAAGTCATCAGAGTAAGGTCAATAATAATTAGATCAAGCAGTCCAATAAATTAAACTTTTTGTAGCAAATAACTGCTTTGATTGTGTTGGCAGGAGAATGACTAAAGTAACATTTCATGTGAATGGTTTCAAAGTGGCACTATTACTGTATCACATACAGACGCCAAATATATCCATTTTTTTCTCTCTGCTGAAATGTAATTGTTTACAGCGTTTTAAAAAACAACCCCAGTAACTCCAAGTTTTAACACAATGAAATGTGAACATGGACAGTCAAGTTAAAGATGCTGGTCAATAACTTTTATTACATTTGATGCAGTTTATTAAGCAGTTGAATATAAATTATCCAAGATAAATCACAAGGTTTGTGTGTAGAGAATTGTAATACAAAAAAGCAGACTACAGTCAAAAGACTGGGATCACAGGAGGTGCTGAACCTAATATAAACTGAGACTCCACTATTGCCAAAGTTTATTAAAGTACCGGTAAACACAGTCGCCTAGATTTATAGTTCTGCGTTAGCCGTCCAAACCAGCCTTAGGGGGTCCTAACGCTGGTTTTGCCGCCCGCTGGTATTTAGAGTCAGTCAGGAAAGGGTCTAACGCTCACTTTGCAGCCGCGACTTTTCCATACCGCAGACTCCCCCTACGCATTTGCGTATCCTATCTTTTCAATGGGATCTTCCTAATGCTGGTATTTAGAGTCTTGGCTGAAGTGAGCGGTAGAGCCTCTACCGACAAGACTCCAGCCGCAGAAAAAAGTCAGGAGTTAAAAGCTTTATGGGCTAACGCCGGTTCATAAGGCTCTTAACTACTGTGCTCTAAAGTACACTAACACCCATAAACTACCTATGTACCCCTAAACCGAGGTCCCCCCACATCGCCGCCACTCTAATAAAAAATTTTAACCCCTAATCTGCCAACCGCACACCGCCGCAACCTACATTATCCCTATGTACCCCTAATCTGCTGCCCCTAACATCGCCGACCCTATATTATATTTATTAACCCCTAATCTGCCCCCCCCCAATGTCGCCGCTACCTAACTACACTTATTAACCCCCGACCGGACCTCTCGCCACTATACATAAATGTATTAACCGCTAAACCGCCCCTCACTCCCGCCTCAAAACCCTATAATAAATAGTATTAGCCCCCTAATCTGCCACCCTAATAACTACAAAATTACCTGTAAAATAAATCCTAACCTAAGTTACAATTAAACCTAACACTACACTATCAATAAATTAATTAACTAAACTATCTACAATTATATACAATTAAATCAACTAAACTAAATTACAAAAAGAAAAAAAACACTAAATTACAAAAAGAAAAAAATTACAAGAATTTTAAACTAATTACACCTACTCTAAGCCCCCTAAAAAAATAACAAAAGCCCCCCAAAATAAAAAAATGCCCTACCCCTATTCTAAAATAAAAATTGTAAAGCTCTTTTACCTTACCAGCCCTTAAAAGGGCCTTTTGTGGGGCATGCCACAAAGAAAACAGTTCTTTTGCATTTAAATAAACATACAATACCCCCCCCCAACATTACAACCCACCACCCACATACCCCTAATCTAACCCAAACACCCCTTAAACAACCTAACACTAAGACTGAAGATCTCCCTACCTTATCTTCACCACGCCGGGTATCACCGATCCGTACAGAAGAGGGTCCGAAGTCTTCATCCTATCCGGCAAGAAGAGGTCCAGAAGAGGGTCCAAAGTCTTCATCTTATCCGGCAAGAAGAGGACATCAAGACCCGGTAGGACCATGTTCATCCAGGCGGCGTCTTCTATCTTCATCCATCCGGCGCGGAGCGCGACCATCTTGAAGCAGCCGACGCGGAATCCATCCGCTTCTTCCGGCGACCTCCCGACGAATGAAGGTTCCTTTAAGTGACGTCATCCAAGATGGCGTCCCCTCGAATCCGATTGGCTGGTAGGATTCTATCAGCCAATCGGAATTAAGGTAGGAAAAATCTGATTGGCTGATTGAATCAGCCAATCAGATTCAAGTTCAATCGGATTGGCTGATCCAATCAGATTGAGCTTGTATTCTATTGGCTGTTCCGATCAGCCAATAGAATGAGATCTACTCTACTAGGTGAGGACAGCAGCAATTGATTAGCTGAGATCTTCTGTATAAGGGGGAGGGGCAGCAGCAATTTATTAGTTGAGATCTTCTGTATTAGGTGAGGACAGCAGCATTTGATTAGTTGAGATCTTCTGTATAAGGTAAGGACAGCAGCATTTGATTAGTTGAGATCTTCTGTATAAGGCGAGGACAGCAGCATTTGATTAGCTCTGTATTAGGTGAGGACAGCAGCATTTGATTAGTGGAGATCTTCCGTATAAGGTGAGGACAGCAGCATTTAATTATCTGACATCTTCTGTATAAGGTAAGGACAGCAGCATTTGATTAGTTGAGATCTTCTGTATAAGGCGAGGACAGCAGCATTTGATTAGCTGAGATCTTTTGTATAAGGTGAGGACAGCAGTATTTGATTAGCTGAGATCTTCTGTATTAGGTGAGGACAGCAGCATTTGATTAGTTGAGATCTTCTGTATAAGGTTGAGGACCAGCAGCATTTGATTTGCTGAGATCTTCTGTATTCGGTGAGGACAGCAGCATTTGATTAGTTGAGACCTTCTGTATAAGGTGAGGACAGCAGCATTTGATTAGCTGAGATCTTCTGTATTAGGTGAGGACAGCAGCATTTGATTAGCTGAGATCTTCTCTATTAGGTGAGGACAGCAGCATTTGTTTAGCTGAGATCTTCTGTATAAGGTGAGAACAGCAGCATTTGATTAGCTGAAATCTACTCTACTAGGCGAGGACAGCAGAAATTGATTAGCTGAGATCTTCTGTATAAGGGGGAGGGGCAGCAGCAATTTATTAGTTGACATCTTCTGTATTAGGTGAGGACAGCAGCATTTGATTAGCTGAGATCTTCTGTATTAGGTGAGGACAGCAACATTTGATTAGTTGAGATAGTCTGGATAAAGTGAGGACAGCAGCATTTGATTAGCTGAGATCTTCTCTACTAGTTGAGGACAACAGCAATTGATTAGCTGAGATCTTCTGTATTAGGTGGGGACAGCAGCATTTGATTAGCTGAGATCTTCTGTATAAGGTGAGGACAGCAACATTTGATTAGCTGAAATCTTCTGTATACGGTGGGGACATCAGCATTTGATTAGCTGAGATCTTCTCTACTAGGTGAGGGCAGCAGCATTTGATTAGCTGAGATCTTCTGTATAAGGTGAGGACAGCAGCATTTGATTAGCTGAGATCTTCTGTTTTAGGTGGGGACAGCAGCATTTGATTAGCTGAGATCTTCTCTACTAGTTGAGGACAACAGCAATTGATTAGCTGAGATCTTCTGTATAAGGGGGAGGGGCAGCAGCAATTGATTAGTTGAGATCTTCTGTATTAGGTGAGGACAGCAGCATTTGATTAGCTGATATCTTCTGTATTAGGTGAGGACAGCAGCATTTGTTTTGCTGAGTTGTTCTCTACTAGGTGAGGCACAGCAGCAATTGATTAGCTGAGATATTTCTGTATAAAGTGGGGACAGCAGCATTTGATTTGCTGAGATCTTCTGTATAAGGTGAGTACAGCAGCAATTTGATTAGATTAGCTGAGATATTCTGTTATAAGGTGGGGGATAGCAGCATTTGATTAGCTGTGATCTTCTCTAATTAGGTGAGAACAGGCAGCATTTGATTAGCTGAGATCCTTCTGTATAAGGTGGGGACAGCAGCATTTGATTAGCTGAGATCTTCAGTATAAGGTAGTGGCAGCAGCATTTGATTAGCTGAGATCTTCTGTATGAGGTGAGAACAGCAGCCATTATGATTAGCTGAGATCTTCTGTATAAGGGGAGGACAGCAGCACTTTGATTAGCTGAGATCTTCTGAATAAGGTGGGGACAGCAGCATTTGATTAGCTGAGATCTTCTGTATTAGGTGACGGACAGCAGCAGAGGCGTAACTAGGAACTCCGTCGCCCCTCTTTTCTCTCTCTCTCTCCCTTCACTCCCCTTATATGGTAGATTTAGGAGGACACTAGATGACCCTAAAGCACTTAATATAAGTTCTTGGAATGTGAGGAGGAATTTCTTCCCCAGTGAAAAGAAAGAAGATTATTCATCATTTAAAAAAGCCTTTTCTCCTGACCATGGCACTAATTCAAGAGACTCGCCCTAAATGAGAAATGAAGCTGAAACACTAAAAATGGGTTGGGTTGGTGAGGTAATAGGCCACCCCTGCATTAGGTAGAAAAAGAGGAGTGGCTAGTTTTATTCAAAAAAATATTTAGACTATAAAATTTTATCCAAGCTAGTCGAATAAAGAGGGGAGATTATTAATATTGAGATTGATATACAAGGCCTTAAATCTTACAATTTGTTCAGTTTATGCACCGAATGAATACTGCCCAATTTTCTGGGAAAATTTATATATAAGCTTATAGAATTCATTGACACCCAAATTATAATAGGAGGCGATTTTAATAGAGTTTTCAATCCATATTTAGATAGGTTAAAGAACTATAAGAGCACAAGGTATTCTAGGGAGGCAAAAGGTCTTGGCAGTTTTACGAAAAGCCTCAAATTGAGGGATATATGGAGAACTCAGCACCCCGATGAGAGAGCCTTTACTTGTGAATCTAAGACCTATAAGAGTTTTTCAAGAATAGATATGATTCTAATTAGTGAATCTTTATTAGGGGCGGAGATCTCATCAGAGATCTCAAGCATCATAGTCACGGATCATGCTGTTATTTCTATTTCAATTGGTCAATAAATCCCTCTTCAGAGAATAATGCTAGCTTCTCTTTCCCCTCTTTCCTTTTAGTTAATTTTAATTCAGAAACACTGGCTTCTTTCTAAATGGAAAGAGTTTGTATCCCTTAATAAAAAGTCATAAATCTAAGATTGAAATCTTTTGGGAAACAGCAAAAGCCGTTCCTCTAGAGGACAAATCAAAGCTTATATGTGTGCCAAGAAAAAAGAATTTAAGGAAAAGAAGAGGATCCAGCTATCAAATCAGCTAAAAAAATAGTTACACAAGATGCCCTAGAAAATGCTCTCAAGGGCAAATTGGCAAAAATATCAAGAGGCAAAAACAGAGAGGGAAGTCTTTTTAAATCCAGCAAATGTTTCAGAGAGATATCAACAATGAAGTTAGCTATAGTAGGTTCACGCCACAGACAGCTAAACTATTAGCTAAAATTGTTAAAAGTAAAAGAAAATAACAATTATATTGGCCGCTATTAAATCGAAGGGGCAAAAGATATACTGCACCAAAAGACATCCTAGCTAAATTTCATTCCTTTCTATGAGACCACTCTATTCTATGGGTTAAATCAGACGCAGAAATAATGACGAAATTTTGGAATAAAATAGAGGTTACCCAAAGATCAGGCTCTGAACAACTAGAGATATTAAATAAAGAAATAACAGTAGAAGAAATAACACAGGTTATAAAATCTGCATCTTGCGGTAAAAGCACCCGGTCCAGAATTTGATTCCTATGGAATTTTATAAGATTCTACAGGAGGATATCAGTACAGTCTTAGTGGTTTATACAATAGCTACTTTATCAGGAATATATCACCTTCAAGATATTTTACGGAGGCTAATATTACTTTGATCCATAAAAAAAGATAAGGATATAGAAGCAATGGATGCATACCGCCCCATCTCTCTGCTAAATGCAGATTACAAGATAATAGCTAGTGTCTTAGGGATACGCGCTCAAATAGTATTAGGAGATTTAATTCACCCAGATCAGAGTGGGTGCCGAAGAGAACGATACAGAAAAATATTAGGACAGCAATGCTTTCATTATTGAGTTGATGAGGCATAAGCAGAAGGATAAAAGGCCTTAGACTGGAGGATTTTGCTCTATTGACGGTCGATGCCGAAAAGGCATTCAACTCTATCTCCTGGAACCACTTATTTAATACGCTGGAGAAGTTTGGGATAGTGGGAAACCTTGCCCAACTATATTAAATTAATCTATCGGAACCCATTCTCCTACATTAAGATGAATGGGATAAGATCTCCTAATCTTACATTACAGAAAGGAACGAGGCAGGGCTGCCCACTCTCTCCACTCTTGTTCAATATTTCTTTAGAACCCTTAGCAATCCGATGTAGAGCAGAGTTAGAGGGAACCATGTTAGGGAGCAAAAAAATCACCATGTCATTATATGCAGATGATATCTTATTCTATATAAGTAATACAAAGAAAAATATACCCTGCCTCCTAGAGATTATTAAGGATTTCAGTAGCTTCTCGGGTTATAAAATTAATCTAGATAAATCTGAAATATTATGGATTATTAAGAACAGAAATAGCTTACTGACAAACCCTTTCAAACAGGTATCCTCCAAAATTCGGTATCTTGGAATAATTCTTTCAAAAAATCCAGCAGATTGGTACAAATTGAATTTCGAACCTATTTGGCAGAAATGCACTAATCTATTTAAAAGTTGGGCTAAATTGCCCTTATCCTTGTCGGCTAAAGTAACAATTATTAAAATGTTATTTCCAAAAATTCTCTTTCTGATTCAAAACATCCCTGCTTTCATTCCAGTAAAAGACATGCGGTGGTTTAAATCACAATGTTTACAATTCTTATGGAAAAAGGGGAAAGCACGAATTGCTTGGAAAAATCTGTCACATACGAGAGTGGATGGAGGATTAGCTCTTCCAAATTTGAAATTCTATAACTGGGTGGGTCTGGCAAAAAAATGCATTAGACTGGCTGACAGGTAATGAATATTTTACTAACTTTAGTAATGAGGATAAAGCAATTTTTCCTCTATCCCTAACGGCGCTCCTCCACTTTCCAGTGGCAAAACAAATGGATAGAAATAGTTTTAAATTTACAGTACATAATATCACAATAGCTTGGAAGAAAATCTGTCAGTCGTTAGCCTCAGATTCAAGAATGTCCAAATACTTACCGATACAGGGCAACCCTCAGTTTATTAGTGGAATAGAGACACGGGCTTTTAAAGATTGGAATGAGAAAGGTTTAATCAAAATTATACAATTAATAGATGAACAATCTAAAACTGTCAAGACCTTTAACTCCTTAGTAACCGAATTTGATCTTAATAGAGCACACTTTTTTGCATATCTGCAAGTGCGTCATTTCATAGATACCAACAAATTATTAGATCCAAGGGCTCATATTTCAGACCTCCTTGAGTCTAGCATTAAGCTGTATCAAGCAGGGAAATATTCTATTTCTTTCCTCTATCAAAAATTAAATACTATGGAGGCACAGGGGAAAATAGCAGGCCTACACATTAAATGGAACAAGGAGTTGTTTTAAAGGTAGCTTTTCTCTTATCTTGGAATATACACGTGTTATATCATTTAGAGAATCTCATATAAAGCTACTAAATAGAGCCTATCTGACTCCCTGGTGGATTTCTAGATGGAAAAGACAAGAAACGGGTAACTGCGCTAGATGTAATGCTGTGAAGGCAGATTTAATTCATGTCTTCTATGAATGTCCTAAGATAAAACAATACTGGTGTAAAGTTGAATATTGGATTAATAGGTTTGTACAACCCAATATTAAGCTTAAAGTAGAGGACATTTTTTTTCTAGTGTCCGATAAAGACCGGACTAATAAACATTTAATAAATACTGCTATATTAGTTGCTAGACAGTTGATCCTATCTAATTGGAAAGGGAAAAGTGTGCCAAGCTTCACATCGTTCTCAGGTAATATGGTTACTCAACTTATAATAGATAGTAAAGATCGCTTGATCTTGAAGGATAATCAAATTAAATCTTTTCTTGCAAAGTGGAACCTGGTAATTGCCCAGTTAGCTGAGAACATTAAAAAACAAGTGTTATTACACTTACAGGACTCTAATCTATTCCAGCAGTTACTTTTAACAAATAGCTACAGGCATCTGGGAAGTTTGATTAACAGTGGAAACTTTGGTTAGAACCCAGCAGGGAGATTAGATTGGAGGGGAGAGAGAGGCCCCCCTCTTTTTTTTTTTTTTCTTTCCCCCCTTCTTTTTTCTCTTTTCCTTTTTATGTGTAGTTGCGTTTGAATGTTCGTGTAATTCTGTCTTGGTATAGATTATAAGTATAAAATAACCTCATCGAGTACACAATGTATTATTAGGTGAACCAAGGACATTTATTTTTGTTTTTTATATTATTCTAAGATTTGTTTTTTGTCCTATTTGTCATTTTCTTTAAATGTATTATGTAAACTAAGTCACTTTGCCCTGCGTGGCGCTCTGAATTATTTTGTACTCAATGTTGGTTCACAAATAAATATTAAAAAAAAAAAAAAAAAAAGAACTCTCAGGGCCCCGATGCAAGAATCCACGAAGGCCCCCCCCCTATATTTGCTGAGCATTATGTGTTGAGATCAAAATGTGCTTTTTGGGGAAGGTTGCATCTAAACTTTGGTGACATGGTTTGGGGAAATGCTTTGGTATATAAACATGCAGTGCAAACTGCAGCAATCCATCTATATACATAAGACTCGGACATACACACAAAATACACATACATATACACAGATACAGACAGCCATAAACACACATACATCCACTCATGCACAAACACAAATAAAATACCCATACATGCAGATACAGACACCCATTAACACAAATATACTAATTTTAACGCAATTAACGCAATCAACTAAATTTAGTGGACTCAGCTGACTGCCCTCCCTGCATATATTTCACACCAGTCTGGGATGTGCATTGCACAGGGGTGCATTGCATGGGCAGTGTACATTGTAACAATAGCATATGTTCACATTTTCAAAGTGAACATTTTATAAGTGATTCACTAGCAATATAGCAATAGAATTATACAAGAATTGAACAAGGATTGGGCAAGGGGCAAGACACAAGGCAAGTACTTTTGTAAAATTATGTTTGATATAACTTACTGTTTTCAAATGCAATTGCTAATATAATACTGTGTCTTATGTGTTTAACTGGTTCCCTCTTTTGAAAAAATGCCTAATATCTTCTTATTTCTTTTTGCTGCCTTTTGTCTCTATAACAAACTACATTACTCAATTACTCCTTCTCCCTCTCCACCTGCACTGTTTATTAGCCCATCTCTCTTAAACTCACATTACTTTTGTACTCATGAACTTTACCTATTCCTAAACACACTCTCTCCCCCCTGCACCTTGTCTGAAAAGCAGTCTCACTACTGCAAATCTGTATCTCATCTTATGTCACTCTCTCTCTTGCTTCTACTAACTGCTGGCGACATCTCCCCTAATCCTGGTCCCCAACAACTGCGGAGCCGTGCACATCCATGTGTACCATCCCACAGACTCAAAAAACAAAACTCTGACAACCTTACTCACATTCATCTTGCATCAAAAGCCACTTCCCCTTTCACTTGTGCACTTTGGAACTCTCGCTCTGTTTGCAACAAACTCACTTCTTTACATGACCTCTTTATCTCCCGCTCCCTCAACCTTCTGGCCCTAACAGAAACCTGGCTCTCTCCCCTAGACACTGCATCCACTGCTGCTCTGTCACATGGGGGTCTCCACTTCAGCCACACTCCTAGGTCTGGTAATAGACAAGGAGGTGGTGTTGGTATTTTACTTTCCTCTCATTGCACCTTTCAACAAATACACCCCATCTCTTCCCTCACATTTTCTTCATTCGAAACCCCACATGATTCGCTTATTCCTCTCCTCTTTCTATACGTGTCGCAGTCATATACCATCCTCCTGGCTCCTCACTCAATTTCTAGATCACTTGGCTGCATGGCTACCTTATTTCCCTTTCCTCAGACACCCCTTCCCCTCATTCTTGGTGACTTCAGCATCCCTCTTGACATTCCCACTGCCTCCTCTGCAAAACAACTTCTGCAACTCACCTTCCTCCTTTTGGTTTGTCACAATGGACTGATTCTCCCACTCACAAAGATGGTCACTCCCTTGACCTGAATCTTTAGCTATCGATGCACCCTCTCAAACTTCACAAACTCCCCCCTTTCCTCTTTCTGACCACCATCTCCTTACTTGCAAATATCATCCCTCCCTACAACTCTCCCTCCTTCTGCTCCTCACACCAAACTTCACAGAAACCATTACATCATTAGATCAACAACAGCTTTCTCAATTCCCATCACACCTCTCCTCTCATCCTTCTCCTCCTTTTCATGCCCTGACCAATCTATCTGCCACTATTATTCCACCCTTACATCCGTCCTTGACAATCTCGCCCCTCTTACCCATAGCTCGGAAATCAAACACTCATCCTCAGCCCTGGCATACTCCACTGACACGATACCTACGCAGATGTTCCCGTACTGCTGAACGGCACTGGAGAAAATCTAGGAGTTCAGCTGATTTTCAACACTACAAATTTATCCTTGAACTCCTACTACTCTGCCCTTAATTTCCATAAGCAACACTACTTCTCTACTCTTATCTCTAATCTTTCTT